>NC_057806.1:668666326-668811326 GCF_018294505.1 Triticum aestivum
ATGAGCAGCTCCGACACCGTCCCCCACCTCTCCTCCCTGCCCTCACGTCAAGTGTCGAACTCGCTCCCGCCGGTTATCGCTGGCTACCGCTCGCCCACGGCTCGGCCTCGCCATGGCCGGCATTCCTCATGCCGTCCCCACCTTCGGCCTCGCGCTTCGCAAAAAAAGTGACTGCCGTGATTTTTTTCCAGGTATCTAATGTTCAGAAAAACCAACCATGAAAACTCTGCCATTCCTTTAAGATTCAGGAGGCCATAAAAACCAAAAAACTGTTTTGCTGTGGTCGGAGTGCGACCCAAAAGCCAAAACACGTGCACCTTTACACATGACAAGCAACGGTGTACTATTGCACACTCCACACACAATCTCTTATAGATTTTTGTTCTGCAATTTTGTACACCATGTGGAACCTCACACTCACACCTGATGGTACGTTACATAGCATACACATCACATCACACAAGTTAGAAAGAAACTCTGAACCAAACACTGAGCTGAGCTGGGCCCGGCGCACGTACATTTTACACCGGCAGCTTAATTATTCACTTTCGTGAAGCACGGGGTCACGTCACGGGACTACGAGAAACTACTAGCAGCACACGGCGAGGCCGATCAAACCTGTGGCCAGAGCCACATCAGGCGGAGCACCTCCTCGGGCGCACCCGGACCTGGAGCGGCGCTGCCATCTCGCACGACAGGCGGAGCACCTCCGACAGGTCGACGCCGGAGGACGCCGCCGGCGCCCACTCGAACTCGTGCAGCAGGGTGGCCATCCACGCGGTCACCGTGGTCATGGCCAGGGACTTGCCGGGGCAGCTCCTCCGGCCGGACCCGAACGGCACGAGCCGGCCGTCGGCGCCGAGCACGGACACATCCGGCGCCTCGCCGCCGGCCAGGAACCGCTCCGGCCGGAACTCGAGCGGCGCGTCCCACACCTCCGGGTCGCGGCTCATGGCCCACTGGTTCACCATGGCCGTGGTGCCGGCGGGGACGAGGTGGCCGTCGACGTACGTGTCGGTGATCGCCCTGTGGCGCCACGACAGCAGCGGCCCCGGCGGGTGCACGCGGAGGGCCTCCTTGATCAGCGCCTGCAGGTAGGGCAGCGCCGGCAGGGACGACTCGGCGGCCGGGCTGCTCCGGCCGACCACCTCGTCGAGCTCGCGGTGCACCTTGGCCTGCACGTCGCGGTGGAGCACCAGGCGCGCCATGGCCCACTCCATCAGCACCGCCATGGCGTCCGTTCCTCTGAAGATCATCTCCTGGAAAAAACAGCCAACATTTTCTTGTTTTTTACACCCAGTGCTCTATCCATTAGGCAGTAGTAACTGACTACTAGCCATCCATTAAAATGATTCGGAACTAAACAAAGAAGAAAAAGCTGGTGGAATTTTGCATGGGCGCTTGCTAGCTAGCTTTTTAAAAGTGCTACGTTGATTGGCCGCTTTGTCAAGATTATTGTTATCGCAACAAAAGTAGTAGGCGTGATCTGCATACGTAATACTACTCCAAATGGAACCGATGCCATGTTGGTGAAAAAGTTGTGTTTGTTGCTCTTGATAATATGCATGCTGCGTACGTACCCAGAGCACGGCGGCGATGTCGGCGTCGGCGAGCCCCTCGCTGTCCTGCAGGGAAAGCAATATGTCGACGAAGTCACGCGGCGCCTCTCCACTGGCGGTGAGCGTCGCCTTGGCGCGGTGCTCCCGGATGATGCCGTGCACGAAGCGGTTCACCCGCGGCATGAGCTCGGCGCACCGGGCCCCGATGCCCTGCGGGTCGACGGCGGCGAGCCCCGGGAAGTAGTCGCACCAGTTCTCCTTCCCGAGGAGCTCGTACCCTTCGTGCACCATCTCCAGCAGCTCCTCCACCTCGCCGGACGACGACTGCGGCGCCGACACGTCGTACTCCTTGCCGAACACGAACCGCATGATGTAGTAGAGCGAGGCGCGGCGGAGGACGCCGCGCAGCTCCACCACGCCCGCCCCGGCGCCGCGCAGCGCCGCGACCACGTCGCCGGCGACGCGCGCGCGGTATGGCGCGAAGGCGTCGACCTGCCTCGGGCCGAACAGGTGGCCCGACGCGACGCGGCGGAGCGCGCGCCAGTAGGGCCCGTGCTCAGCGAAGCCGATGGAGCGGTGGAACATGAGGCTGTAGGCGGCGTGGTTGAGCGGGCGCGCGGCGAAGGCCGGGTTGTCGAGGATCTCCTTGGCGACGTCCGGGTGGGAGGCGACGACGGCGCGGACGGGGCCGAGGGACAGCGCCATGAGCCGCTTGGCCCCGGGCCGGCGCGCCGCCTCGTCGGCCAGCGAGCGGTGCGCCAGCCCGGACATGAGCCCGAGGCTGCCGACGACGGGGAGCCCCTTCGGGCCCGGGATGGCACGTCGTAGGCCCGCGCCCTGGCCCCTGCCCCGCCAGTACCGGCCCCATGCAGGGCCGCCCGGGTGCGCCCAGTAAAGCAGCGCGGCGGCCGCCCACGCGAGGCAGGCGAGGACGGCGACGTAGGCGAAGCTGGTGGCTACGGCGGGGAGTGTGGTTGCGGCGATGCCGCCATCCTGGCCACCGGAGATGGCCGGGAGCAAGGTCAGGGGAAGCACCCACCAGCTCTGGACTGAGCTCTCCATTTTCGGACTTTGCTGCGGTGTGTGCTGTGAGGGAAGGAGCTGCACGGGAGGCGGTATTTATAGGAGCCAGCTCGCCGGAGCGAAGATTCACCGGCGCTGGCGCGCGCGGTCCTTGTAAGCAAGGATGATCCAATCATTGGCACATAAAATACTAGAGAATTGCACTAGTGGGTTGGCATTGGCCCCTCTGGTTTTCCCGCCGCCCAGCCTTTGTTTGGTACTCCCTCCGTAAACTAATATAAGAGCGTTTAGATAACTAAAATGATTAAAATGATATATTTTAGTTATCTAAACGATTTTATATTAGTTTACGGAGGGAGTAACTCAGTTTGGAGGGTACGTAGGCACCCCTAGGAACTCACTCGCATATATGATCTACTACTCCTACTTGCTAGTTGCTACTAGTATAACTTTGTGTAGTTAATTCATTCTTTGCAAGCATATGAAGGAAGGAGCTAGCTTCGTGGAACTAGCTTAGCCTTTCGCAAATGCACAAGTATAGCACTACTTGTTAGTATAGTAGTATAAGTCAGTATAAGCATCTCTGCTATGTACGTGCGTATAGATAGGTCTAGAGAGGTCGATCGATCGGTGCGTGTTAACATACATGTCGACCCATATCAATATGTATCATGTGTACCTTTTATTTCTTGAGATGATATCATGTGTGGATTTGTGCAATTATTGATGCGTGGCAAGGCATGAGGTCTCCTGTGTGGATCACGTAGGGGAGCCTGGCTAGCTAGCTAAGTTGGACTAATGATATGCACCACCACAGTTGGCGTGTAAACAACAGGAGTTAGGCTCCATCCATGTGTCACACACCCTTGGTTTATGATTACCAATAGCCCATCGTAGTATCATAACCTGTCTCCACGATGGATCCAGATGGTCAGTCAGCGTGCGTGTGTGCGTATGTACCTGCTGGGCTGGCTGGAGTAGGTAGTTACGCTGAAAGTGGCAGAAACCATTTTTAACATGGACCAGAGGACGATGGCGCCGACTTGTACATGTTCCAGATCAGGCAGTGATTGGAGAATCAAGACTGGCGCTACGGTCGGTCTAAGCTAGGGCGAAACTACTATACAGACGACAGTACTCCGGCCGAACACTGGACGATGTTGGATCGAACGGTGTTGTTTAGTTTTGCTTTACACATGAGCGGCTTGATGTGCTACATCGTCTGCAAATCGTCCGCCGTTTGTCGTCTGTGTAGCAGCGTTCAAGCTAGGGGCAGGTGTAGCTCGCTCGCTGGCTCCACCGATCTTCTGCCAAAATGTCCCTGTCCCAAGACGACGCGACAGTAGAAGAAATGCACTTGCGCATCACAACTAGTAGTACCAAGATGTGTCCCTGTCCCAACACACTTGCGCACAGTGGCGGTGCCAGGATCAAAATGTTGTGATGTCAATCTTTTCTAATGAATTTTGTTTGTACCCACAAAAAAGGTTTTTTTAGACAAGTTTGTATCCCTTTATTTATCCCCTTGATGTTACATTGTGAGCCAATGAAAACATAATACTTCATTGCTTACATAAATATTTATGGCAGCAATCCTTTGTGACCATGCATATTTGGATACATATGTGCATATTGCATAGCATATTGGAATAAATTTCAGTATGAGACAATGATCGGAAGAGAAAAAACATAGCAATACAAAAGACAGAACTTACGAATAGAAGGGGAAGGGCAGATGGCCTCGTTCTAGCTTTGGACCCGATGACCAATACAACAATATTGATCGATTGATGCCGACGGACCATTGACGGTCCATCGCTCGTGGCTCACTGGACGGCCGGAGGTGGCCATGCCTCACGGCTCACATCCTGACCGAAGATCGCAGGTGGTGGACAGGAGTCGCTCGCGGCTCACCGGACGGGCGGAGGTGGCCCTGTCTCACGCCTCACGCCCTGGCCAAAGATCGCAGGCGGAGGACAGGATGAGGCTGTGGCGGAGGAAAAAGAAGTTGAACCGACGAGCAGAAAGTTGGGAAGGCAGAGAAGTCGAAGGAGAAAATCAAGGGATTTCTGCGATGCATAACGATCAGGGAAGATATTTAGGACTTTCTATTCTTGTACGAACTAGCCCTTTTTTTTAGAAGATCCTAGCCCATTGTACACGAATCAGATGATACATGGGCCTGTAGTCAAATTCCAACAGTTTTTTTGTTCAGGGGCGTGTTGTACGTAGGCCTGGGTCAATTTGTTACGAAATTCCTGTGTAGTCAAACGACTACACAGGCTTAACGTGGCTTCGCCACTTTGCGCATGCACGCACGAGGTTCACCGGAAAACACGAAGCAATCCAGAGCGTATCCCGGGCCAGCGTGAGTGACGAGCGCCCGACACCGACCGGCCGCCGACAGGACAATTTTACCACCTTAATTTCCGATTTAGGAGACATCATCTGACGACGAACGGACAAAGAATTGACCCCGGGGCTGCTGCGCCGCCTTGCCTGACTTCTCGTCAAGGTTGATCATGGTGGAAAGTAATTTACACTACTAACATGTATATTTTAGTAATCTATATATGTTAATACCACCATAATGGATACTCCCTCCTTCCATTTATATAAGGCCTAATGCGTTTTTTAAGATCGCTTTTGACTATTGACAAGATTAATAATACATGACATGCATAATATGAAAATTATATCATTGAAAGCTCCTTTCACACACGAATTTAACGATGTGCTTTGTGTAAGTTGCATGTCATATATTATTGCTTTAATATTTGATCAAAGTTAGCCTCGAAAAACGCATTAGGCCCTATATAGATGGAAGGAGGGAGTACCTAGTAATTTATCGTGTTATGTCATGCAATATTTTATTTATTAGATTATAAACTCATTTTATCTTGATATGTGTGATGTTTCTTATGTTATCATAATTTTATATATATTAATTAGTTGCTACATCATCTATTTTACCTATTTATATATATGTGTGATGTTTCCATTTATGTTACTCCTAGTGGCCGTCTAACGCGATCTATAGCTGGTGTCACTGGCCGTGGTCAGACATGCATATTGGGCATCGGCCGGAAACCCTGTCCCCGAGCACCGCGCACGCGCCTGCGGACAAGACGACAGGCCCGACCAGTCAACCAAGGAGAAAATGCAAGCTGCCTCTCGACCGGCTCAGCCATCGGCGTGGCATCCATCTATGATCTGTCTGAGGAAGAAGCCAATGCCAACGCCAGCATGCGCGTTTTCTTTTCTCGTGTACTCCCTCCGTTCCGAATTACTTGTCTTAGATTTGTCTAGATACGGATGTATCTAGCACTAAAATGAGTCTAAATACATTTGTATCTAGACAAATTTAAGACAAGTAATTCAGAACGGAGGGAGTACGTACCTGTCCGGCGTTCGTATGTGCATAACGAGCAGCCCGTGCATCGCACATGCATGGATCATCATGGGTTCACGAGGGAACGAATGGTTTCATGCATGTGTGGTGGTGGTGGTGGTCCGGAAATGCATGCTAGCATGAAATCCAACAGCTGAAAATGCGTTCATGTCCGCGAAAGTAGACGACTGTCGTTGTATAGGACTCATTCTTCTATCCACACATATATGATAGGCCATCTCCAACGCGGACCCTCAAATCGAACATCGTATCCGTCCATGAACCAGTGGGGACCAGTCCGCGGACAATGTTGCAGGAGCCGGTCATCCAAAGCTAGCCGTAAATAGTGGCGGAGACATGTGGACCAGCAGAGGCCCTGGCTCCCCCTAACATCAGTGATTTGCTACTAATTTGCTTATGAACACCACATGTTTAATGATCATTTGCTGCTAAAAGCTCATTTTTCATTGTTTGGCCTTCCACAGCCGTTTTAGCATCCTTTGGCCCCCTTAATCAAAATTTTCTGGCTCCGCCACTGGCCGTAAATATCCAATTACAATTCGAACGGATTTTCACGGAAGTGAACAAATTTGATGCATAGTATACTCTTCGTGGAACTACCTTAACTCTATATAAATGCACTTGTTAGTAGTATAGAACTATAGATAGAACTAGAGAGATCGATCGGTACGTAGGTGTGAATGTGTTGATACATACGAAAATACCATGCATAGTACTCCCTTCAATCCTTTTTAGTTCGCATATAAGATTTATTTGAAGTCAAGCCTCGTAAAGTTTGATCAACTTTATAGAAAACAACAACATTCATAATGTGAAATCAATGTCAGTAGATGTATCATGACTTAAATTTTTATATTGTAATATTTTAGCATGGTAGGTGTCGATATTTTTTCATATAAATATGATCAAACTTTATGAAGTTTGATTTCAGATAATTTTTATATGCAAAGCAAAAAGACTGGAGCAAGACGTTGTGTAGTTGGATTTGTGCAGTTATTGATGCGTGGCATGAGGTCTGTGGATCACGGCCGGGAGCCTAGCTAGGTTGGACTAATAATGTGCACCACGAGTAAATTGCATAAAACCACCACTTTGAGGGCTAGGTTTGCGAAAAACACTAGGATACATTTTCGCTGCGTAAAACACCACATCTCGCGTAATGGTCTTGCAAAAACCACTGATCGACGGATCTGGCTCGTTTAAGTGCGTTTATGACAGATGGGTCCTACTTTTTGCTGATGTGGCATAACTTTTTACCCCAAAAAAAATGCTAAATGGGTAAAAAAGCGAAAAACCCCTCAACAATTTTCCCCTGTGCTGCCCAGGCCCCTGTCCGGCGACCACAGTCAGCCGCCGCACTCCTGCCCTTGCTTGGCCGGCCGTTCACGCCCCTCCCGGCCTGACGCGCGCGCCCTTGCCCGGCCGGCCGCGCTCAACTCCTACTCAGACGCCCACGCTCCTGGCCGTCTGCGCTCACCTCCCTGCCCAGCTGCGCCTGCCTCTGTTCGGCCGTGCGCCCGCCTTTGCTAGCCCGCGCCTGCTGCCATGCCAGCCGCGCCGCCACCGCCTTGCTCCGCCTTGCTCCGCCTGCGCCCACCGCTCTACCAACCGCGACTCCAGTGCGAGCAAGACGGCCGGCGGCGGAGACAGTATTGCACCCGTTGCTTGTGTGCACGACACCGTCGGAGTTGCCATGCTAGCTAGCCATGGACGTGCACTGTTGCTGCTTGTCGCGTGTGGAGTTGTCTGGCCAAGCTACGTAGCCTGCTGGCCTTGCTGCACGCTGCCGCAAACCATGTCGCACATGTTTGCCTCGTCCGTGCCGCGCGTTGGCCGCCATGCTCTGCCATCAGCCGTTGGTCGCCGCACGCATACCACGGGCTTCGTAGACTCCGTCGGCAGAACCTCTTCGCCTGCGTCTTCTGCCGCCTCGACGACCCCGCTGACCTTACCCGCGTCGCCGGTGTTTCCCGCCCCTGGCGCCGGTTCGGGCCTCCTCCCCCTCTTTCCTGCACACGTTGCGCGCCCCGGCTTCCTCCCTACTCGTGCCCGTGCGCGGCTGCAGGCCCTCGCCGGCTGGGGGAAGAGAGAGGAGGGAGGAAGGAGATGGGAAGATGGGGAGGCGCTGTGGAGCTGATTGCTTTTATTCTTTTTGATTTAGGGGTGTCTGTGCAAAATCTATGGAGTAGTTTGTAAATTTAGGCCTCCTTTGGTTCATAGGGTAGGAAAATCATAGGAATAGAAAAGTCATAGGAAATGAGATGGCATGCATCTCAAATCCGATGAGTAGGAATAGGAAAGAAGATGTCATTTGATTCACTTCATATGATTTTTTCCATTGAGTCTAGGCTAATGTTTATTTTCCTATGAAATGTGGAGGATAGGAAGAATTCTTCCATAGGAATAGGATTCCATTCCTACAAACCAAAGGGCTCTAAAAGAATTTTTCCTACAAAAACCCTGTCCTATGAAATTCCTACAATAATCCTACAAACCAAAGGAGGCCTTAGACTAAAATTGATCTAGCACGAAATGTTACGCCACGTAGGCAAAAAAAGGGGCCCATATGTCATAAACGCACTTAAGCGAGCCAGATCCGCCGACCAGTGATTTTTACAAGACCATTACGCGAGATGTAGTGTTTTCTACAACGAAAATGTATCCTAGTGTTTTTCGCAAATCAAGTCCTCAAAGTGGTGGTTTTATGCAATTTACTCTGTGCACCACCATAGTCGATTAGTCGGTGTGTAAACAACAAACGGCTCCATCCACGTGCCATACACCCTTCATTTACTTAGCCCACGATCGATCGAGATGGTCACGTAGTACTACCTGCTGGCTGGAGCAGTTACGCTGAAAGTAAGCACAGACCATTTTTTATCCATTTTCAAGATCAGGCAGAAGATCCCGCCGACTTGTGTGTTCCAGACCAGTGATTGGAGAACTAACTAATTAGGCTAGACAACTTGAGTGTTAGCTAGCTAGCCCAGTCTCCTCTCAGGTCTCCTCCGATCTCCCATGCCAAAAGGTCCCTGTCCCAAGACGACGACGCAGTCAGTAAAAGAAATGCACCAACGTAGTATCACTACGAAAATGTCCCCGTCCCAAGGCACTTGGAAATTCACCGGAAATCACCGAGAAATCCAGACACTATCACCGGCGCGTGACGAGAGGAGCCCGATCGAGACCGAGCGCCGACAGGACAAATTTACCGCCTTTTCCGAGCAGATATCAAATGACACAGAGTCGAAAGAATTGACCCCGGGGACCTACGCTGCGTCGCCTAACTCCGGACGGGCGCGGGGACAGCTAGCTGGTGTCATGCGTTGTCTAAGAGCATCATCTGCCGCCCGATTTAGCAAATCTGACCCTAAACGCTCGCGGACGCGCCCGATCAAGTATCATGTGTGTGTATTCTAAGTCCTTATTTGTCCACTCATATAGTCATACCCTTCACTTTCTTCATCATATCTTCGGTCACTTGCACGTGATTAGTGAGGATGAAGAAAGAAAAAATATGAGCTGCGTCCTATATGAGGAATGGATCGGGCATGTCCAGACATGTCCGCGAGCCCTCATATCCTCCATACATTTGTTTTTAATATAAGAATTTGCGGACAACTCAAATGTATACAGATGAGGGAGTCGACTGTGTTCTCTTTTTCCTCTCTAATGTTCGGTCATTGACTTCGGTCATTGACTGGACGCGTCAACGAACGTTTAAGAAGGATTTCAGAAAACCGGCTGTGGATGCTCTACGCTCTAGCTGGTGTGTATCACTGGCCGCGGCCGGACATATCGGACATCGGCCGGAAATCATGTCCCCGAGCGCCGCGCCTGCTCCATCGGAGGCCGCCCTATGGCTATGGGGAGAGACAACAGTCCCGACCAGTCGGCCACCGATCGACCGGCGAAAATGCAAGCTAGCTGCCTCGATCGGCTCGGCGTGGCATCCATCTGTCAGGGGAAGAAGCCAACGCCAACGCCAACGCGCGCGGGTTTTCTTTTCTCGTTTACCCAGCCCATCCCACGTGCGGCTGCCTACATGCAAGCAGAGATGCCAGCCAGCCGGATCGACGTACTTGTCGCAAAAATGGATGTATCTAGAATACATCCATTTCTGCGACAAGTAATTCCGAATGGAGGGAATATGTACGAGTGTCACGCTGATTAGCCGTGCGTCGCACTTGGATGCATGCGTACGTACGTGCATGTGTGACGGTGATCCAGTAATTCATGCTAGCACCGGTCCAAAGCACAATTCAACGGCTGAAAAAACCTTTCATGTTCAATAGAAGTAGTGAACGACTACGGTTGTACCGGGTCACACATACTTTTGTTTAGAGAAAAGACGCCGGCCTCAGAGGAGTTTGAATTAATAAAATTATCAACCGGCTAGGATTAAAAAGTCACCACAATATACAATATAGAAGAAATAAAAGCAAAGGGAAAAAAGTGCTAAGCACAACAGCTCAAAGGCAACTACAACATTGAGCCAAAGCATAGAGCACCGTTGTCGACGACCAGTGTTGCCAACACCAACTAGCAAAATAAGGTCTCGGGATGCGGGCACCACCGTGCAAGTATCATGTGCCGGCTACATCCAAAGAGCCAAACATGAACACTCTAGCACCTGATCTATCTCCACCGCTGCAAAGGGCCACACCCGTTCATTCAAGCTCAACGGGGGCCGCACCGGTGGACGGCATAGTGGTTCCCACTAAAACCTAGCTCAAGGTGCCCAAGCTACCAAAGGAGAAGCACAGCACCAGACCCACATACATGGATGGTCGACCAAATGAGCACCAACGTTGGTAGCGACAAGATAGAGCGCCGAACACGATATGTCAAATGATGGCGCATATCCACGAAGAGGGCATCACCATGCATCGGTTGAGGGAGCACCAGGAGCCGAGTGGGATGCAACAGATAGACCATACTATCACGAGTCGACTCCGAATCACCAACAACTCCACCACCTTGAGTAGTCTCCGGCCGACGCCTTCAGGAAGGAGAACGACACCCATTTTCCATCGTCGCCCAAAGCAGAGGAACATAAGCTTTCGCCTGAGCTCAGGGGGAGGATGGAGAGAGAGGATCCACACTAAAGCCTCAAGGAAGGGATTGGCGTCGCAAGGCATCGACTTTGGGGAGGACACCGCGCCGGCCAGGGGTTTCCCCCTGATCCTCGCCCACCCGCCAGATCCGTCCAGCCAACACCGAGAGAAGACGACCGTAGTTGCTAGGGCCGACGCCGTCACAGATCGAAGCAGATCGAGTCGGGGACTAATCTCCTCATGGAACTCCGGCAGACTTGCGAGGATCCACCGCACCAACGCCGTCCATCGCCTCCATGCCGCCCATGTAGCCGTGGAAGGCGACGCACCTGCACCCGCCGATGCTGCCCATCACACTGTGCGCCACCGGTCCAGGCCATCGCCCCGGGAGCCAAAGCCCACAATATGCGATGGAGCTGCCAGAACCCCACCGCCACCTTCATCAGGGCCACGCACCCGTGCCGTAGAGCCCCTCTGGCAGCCGTAGAGGGAAGGGAAATGATGAGGGGAACGCGCCACCGGCGCTAGGGTTATCCCCAAAGTTGCCTTAGAGGAGATGGCGCGGGGTGGGGGTGGGGGCATGGAGACACTTCTCTCTCTCTCTCTCTCTCTATCTCTCTGACACATTTGTGGTAATTCCATCTTAATATACCAAGCTAAGAGACCTTCCCAAATATTTGTGGACATCCTCACTTATCCAAAAAGTAGAGATACCTGAGGAGACACTACCCATTTTTTCGATCCCATGTTCCGCAAACCACTTTTTCCCCAAACTTAGATTAAACATAACTTCACACAATTCATAGTCCACATCGCAGGCTTCCAAATATGGTTAAACATACATCACATATTCATAGTACCATAGTAAAACGACTGATAATTATAGGACGAGGATTTACGACACGCAAGTGCGGGCCACCCATGCCCTGGTGCCGGCTTTTTTTATTTTGGCTTTCGATTTTCAAAGTTCTATATCTTTTTTTTAAAATTAAGTTCTATTTTCATATTTGTGTTTTTTTCGTGACCAGCATTTTGAAGTAAGATCAATTTTGAATATATGTTGGCAATTTTAAAAAATAGGATAAGTGTCAATGTTGAAACTTAGTACGAGCGACCGATAAAAATCAATTATTTTGTGTCTACGACCGACAGAAAAAATTGCTTAAAATTATATCTCTGAAACTTGGCATTTTTAGATGCAAAAACTGTAAGTTTCAAGTTTTTGAGGGATCTTTCTTACTGGGCCCTCGTGTGGGATTCAATTACTTTATGAATCGCGAGACAAATTGAGCAATCGATAGGGCTTGATAGGTGAGTGTCCGCACACTCGCGTGCCGCTGCAAATTTCCAGATAATTATACATACAACATCGACGACTAATAACTAAACATACATAAACGACCAAGACATGCTAAACGGCGATAAAACGACTAAACTAAACTAGTAACGAGTGGTAAAAGATGCACTAGAGTTGAGGTGGATCATGAAGTTCAAAGGGCGTTGGTTGTAGCCATCTTCGTTCGAAGAACCCTTTCAAGCTGGTCACAACAGAAGTATCATAGACAGTATCATATATGACAGCTAGACATTTTTGCTGAGGCGCACATAATTAAATGAGAAAAAAGATGATTAAGTATCATGATATGATACGTATCATATTAAATGATGTACTAGTATGTGTTATGCATAACAATAAGTGAGGCCATTATGATACTAAGCTATGTAACTAAGCATCATGAAGGCAGTATCATACACTAGTATATCATATGCATGATATTTATATATGACACTTTCCATTGTGACTAGCCTCATTCCTCGTCGGCATCAGCCGCAGAAGCTTTGACGGACTTCTGAAGCCGCCTTGCTTCGATGGCGCGACACCGAACTACATCAGACCAGAGTACCCTCCTGGACGTGGCTTCTCCTCCGGTGCAATGAGATCCTCATCAAATGATGCATCAAGAACATCCCAATCGGCGTTCTCATCGGATCTGCCGGGGTAAGGGGAAGGCGGCGCTTAAGCGCGACACACCTAGGGATGGCTCGTGGCCGCTAGATTCGCAATGTGAGGGCGTGTGGCAGCTGAATCCGCGATGGGACGGCGGAGGCGATGCTAGCACACGAAGGGTTGGCGGTGGCGGCTAGACCTGCAGCGGAGATGGCGTGTGGTCGCATTAGGAGCTCGATTCGAGGACACAACCCAGCACACCGCAAATGTGAGACATGTGGACCTTGAATTCCCCCAGTAGTCATGTGTCGTGCGAGTGTATGGGTTCATTCGACATCTTCATCGGCCTGTTGACGACAATAGCTAGATCTGTTGGGCCCGAGAATGGTATGAACGGCGGCGATGCGACTGGTTTGGCAGGTGAGAAAGAAAATGGGTATGGGGAGTGGAAGGGGAAGTGGGCTCGGCGCTGAGCCCCGTGTGCTTGGACTGACGTGGCAGATAGTTCGGACTGCCCCATCTCTCCTCCAGATTTGTGATGAACTTAGGGTTTTCGGTCAGTGAGGACATATGTGATGAATTTGTCGGATGCCTTTAAGTGTATTTTTGTGTCCGAATAGCCTGGATGGACATTTGTGAGAGAGTAGGGGATGACCTCGAGATACCCTAAACCCGAGACGTTCCATCAACCCCTTGATCTGTCGCCGTGCGGTCAATCTTGGCATCGAACCGATTCCAGCAAAGATTTGGTCTGGGAAAGTAAATCTGACGGGAACAAGTGCGCCATTGCACCCATTCGTGGTCAAGTTTTACCCCTGCTCTCTCGGTCCTTTGATGAATTCGGAAGCCACTTCAGCCATGGGAAAGAATTCGGAAGTGACGATCTCTGTCCTCCTCAGCATGCATGGCATACGAAGCAGATATACGCCTGTCAGTGGAGAACCCTAACTGCCAAAAAGCCGAGGCGGAAAAGACGCGGGCATTTGATTCTTCTTTTCCCATGGCGTATTTTAAACCGAAAGCAAATTCTGCCGGGAAGGCAGGCAATTGGTGCATAGAAAAAACTGTTGAATTCGCAGAACCGATTCCGCCTAGCTAACCACTATTTTGCTGCCGAATCCAACTTACCCGTTTCTGCACACTTGCAGGCCAGCGAATTTGTAGCGAACCCACTTCCATTTTCGATCTCCTCCGCAATCTAGCCTGCATTTGTTAATGTTGACGAACCACTTTGTGTGCAATATATACGAAAGGAATTGCTAGGGCCTTTTGTGTTGGTGACGGCCATCCCACTTGTGAAATATATGGAAATATCTGTATACGGACTTGTACGCCATGTAAGACAGCACTTCATCGTCTCCGGCCACCGTTTGGAGGTTTTTCTGGTTAGAATATCTTCCAAGTGCTGGCCGTTTGTTGTGGCATTCATCTTCGAAAAGCCGGGCGTGAAGCCTTTCGTGCATCCGAGAATATCTTTCGACCTACTAATGATCACTGGAGAATGTGGCTCTTGATTGAGGCAAACATGAAAAGCCCCCCAAAGCCATATAATCAGCTGTACGTACATGCTTGTAAGATACGAGCGTCATGCCAACTTGACAAGCCATTCACTAATTAAGCACATGCCACCTCAACTTGTCGCCGTCTTATAGGCTTGTAGCATATATTTATATATGTCTTACGTAGATACGTAGACATAAGATCACACTAATGCCGTCTAATGATTGATTCAAATTGAGACTAGAGAATTTTGAAATCCCTCCGTTGAGATTTCTTAGGTCATAGAGCAAAATCCTTGATATCGGGCATTATTGTGGACGTATGATGGTTTGTAGATTATATTTTTATTAAAGTTGCGCTAGCTGGATCTTGAACTGAGAGAGGCCCTAGTACCAAATTGTATGCACCGGCCAATTTAAGCGAAATCTCAAACAGGTGGAAATATGTGCATATGATTATGCTCAATATTTGTGAGTACCCCCTTTCATCTCAAACACCAAACCTCTATGAGATTTAGATGTGGGACCGATGAATGCCGTAAATCATACTTAATGGGCATCGATCAGTTCACCCAAAGTCCAAACTGATAGAGGACAAGGTGGTCGAGTTTTTTTAATGTTTTTTATTCCATGAATGCACAAGGTGGGCTACTTTTTTTCACCTATTGTCCAAATGCCCAGATGTGAGGGCTCTATGTATCGCTTATAGCGACGACATATCGAGCGATCACCACAGCTTGATCGTTAGCCTGTGAGGTGGGTGAGCTCATTAGCGCACCACTCATTGCCAGCTCTACTGCGACTTCTGTATTTCTTCCCTTTTCCACTATGTATGATTCAAAAATGGTTTGAGAATTCAAAAAATGATCATGAATCATAAAAATCTTATTGAAAAAAAATCCAGAAAATGTTTGCATTTAAAAAAAATATAAAATCTAAAATTTTCAACAATTTTAGAATGTTCCCATATTTGAATGTTTTTTCAAGAGTTGAGAAAATTATCGCAAATTCGAAAAAAAATCTCAAATTTGAAAAACATTTAGAAAACTTAAAATATGTCCTAAAACTTCATTTTTGTGACCTAATCTTTTTACAAATTCGTCAAATGTTCGTGAATTTAGAAAATGTTCAAGAATTTGATGAAATGGTAGTGATTTTAAAAAAGTTAATATGAAGAGAAGAAAACTAAAAAGAATTAAATAATAAGGAAATACGGACGCTAAAACTGTAAATAAATCGGATGAAGTTTTTTTTGTTGAGAAATACAAATTAGATGATGTGAAAATAGAAAAACAAAGAACTCTCCCGCTTATGGGCCAGCTTGGGCGATTATCAACTGCCTACCTCTCGCGTAGGACGCTGGGAGTCACCCAAACGCGCATCTGGAGCCGTGCGGCCCATGCGTTATTTATTTATTTATTCAGCCGCTTTTTTGGGTCATGTTTCTATTTAAATACTTTCTATTTTTTAAAAAATGTCCAGAAATAAAAAATATCCTGTAAGTATTATTTAGGAACTAAAAAAGGTTATAGATTTTAAATGCTAGTAAATTAGGGCGTGCTACGCGCCCGCCGGCTGGTCTTTTAAAAAGATCAGTCAGGTCGTGAGCTTTATGATCTGCCACAATGAGCGGTCAAGCCCATCCCCACCATTACAACACATGTCTTATTACAGAATTTCTGGCAACATCTATTTTGTTGCCAAAAAAAAATTACAACTGAGGTTTTGCTGCCATATTTTGCAACTGAGGTCTTATTGCAGAAAATTTCTGCAACAGAGGTTTGTTGCAAAACATAGATCCGTCGTAGACCACTGCAACACCGCATATGTTTCCAAAATATAGCCTTTATTGTAGAAGCGCATTCAATGATGGATGGTATGCGGGCCCTCAATTGGACACGTCTCATGTAGCGATGGTGGCGGACGCGGCCGCTGCGATCCGCCTAGTCATGTTAATTGTTTTCCTAATTAATTAAAAAACACTTATAAATTAAAAAGAATGCTCATGACTTTGAAAAATGTTTGTGAGTTTCAAAATATATTTGCGATTTAGTAAAAATGTTGGAGAATTTTGGAAAATGTTTCTAAATTTGAATAAAATATTTGCAAATTCAAAAGGTGTTTCGAATTTGATTAAAAAAATCATGAAATAAACATTTTTCATGAATAAACTGTTCACGAATTAAAACAATATTCATGTTTTTTACTATTTCTATATGATGTTAGCGAATCTTAATATATTTTTGATTTAAAAGATGATTCGAAAACAACTAATTTGAAAATAGAAAGTAAATCAAAGTAAAAACATAAGAAGACTGGTTGAATAGCCCATTAAATCTAAAAACAGGAATAAAATAATAGTAAAAAAATAGCAGACGTGAGCAGTGGTGGAGGCAATAATCTGGCAAGGGTAGGCTTCCGCCACACCTTAAAATTGTTTAATAGTTTGGTGTTGTTGTATGCATGATACACCGTATTAACTTGGGTCGTTGTCACTTATCCAATCCTTTTACTCAAACATGCCGTGGTTTTTAAGCGGACCGTGTGACTATCGCCTTGGCTGAAGCACAATGTTTAGTGGCCCGACCTAGAAGTGATGGATTAGTTTCCTTTGTGTTTTTCCTTTTTATATCTGTTACTTCTATTTATATTTCTGAAATGGAAAATACCCGAATTAAATAGTTAAAAGCCTTCATTACGCAATTAAAGAATATTCATGTTGTGCAGAAAAATTGTTTGTGCTGTTTCGAGAAGGGATTCGTTCCATTAAAAAAATGTTCACAAATTTCTAAAAATAATTGTCACATTTTAGAAAAAAATTATACAATGTTAAAATAGTTTTGCATAGTTTAAATAAATGTTTCGTACCAATCAAGAAAATGTTGGTGACACTTTTAAACATTAGTTCAGACAAGTCAGATAAATGTTTGTGTAATTTCAAATAAAACATATACAATGTAATATAAATGTTTTAAAAGTTAATAATGTTCAATGTGCATTTGATAAATGTTCAACATGTATTTAGAAAAATGTTCAATGTGTATTTATTTTTCAACGTGTACCTGAAAAAATGTTCAAGCTGTATACAGAAAATTTCGACGTCTATTTGAAATGCCCACATGTATTTAAAATGAATAAAAAAATAACTTGCCCGGTCAGGCAAAAATTATCACCAACTCATGCTTAGTTTTTAGAGGAAAAGGGGGTCTGCCCCTGCTCCATTTCACCGAAATGAAACCCAGCTCAGGCTTAGACCAGGCGGCACCTTTTCTCATGCACATTTTTTTTGCGGCTGCTAGGAATCATCCGACTTATTTCCTCGGGAAATCAGTCGGGTCCCCAACCGTCCGATCAAATCCCTCGATACGTTGGATTAGTCAACCTAGACTGCGTCGCTCTCACACAATAGAACGCCGCGCGTGGCCTCGTCTTCCTCGCGTCGCAGCCAATTCAAAAAAATCCCCACGCACACGCGATTCCTGAGATAGACGCGGTGAGCTCCAGCGAGCGGCCCTGATCTAGCTCGCAGTCGCAGCCGCCATGCCGCGCTCGCTCGCAGCATCAGGCTCTGCCCAGCTCGTTCCTCACCTTGCAAACACATTACCGCCGCCGGTCGTGGCAACACCATAGACTCTAGGCATGGCAGCAGCGCTTCACTGCAACGGGCTGCCCCCAAGAGCCGCCAACGACGCTGCACTGAGCCACTCACAAGCGCAGCGCTGCAGCACCGGGACCAGTCGCGGGAGTGGTGCGTCGGAGCAGGGGGGAGGCATCGACGAGCGCTCCATTGCAGCTCCGTAGCCGGCGACTTGCAGCTTCATTGCAGCTCCGCCACCTGCGCCGAGCTGCTCCATTGCAGCTCCGTCGCCGGCGTCGAGCGCTCCATTGAAGCTCCGCCACCTACGCCGAGCGGCTCCATTGCAGCTCCGCCGCCTGCGCCGAGCGGCTCCATTGCAGCTCTGCCGCCGGCGTCGAGCGCTCCATTGGAGCTCCGCCGCCTACGCCGAGCGCTCCATTGGAGATCCGCCGCCTGAGCCGAGCAGCTCCATTGTAGCTCCGCCGCCGGCGTCGAGCGCTCCATTGCAGCTCCGCCGCCGGCGCTCGAGTACTGCAACGGCACACGAGGTTGCATTGCATCACGGACGAGGTTGTAACGCACCATGATGGCCGTGGACAAGTTGTTGTGTGGCATACCGGCGGCCATGGACGAGTTGGTGCATTGCAGCACCGGCGTTCATCGACGAGCGCCATTTGTATCACCGGCATCACCTCCCGGTTCCCCGTTGTTGTGGTGGTCCTTACCATGGCTCCCCTCCATGTGTTCTATGCCACCTCCAGCGATGCAACGGAGGAGCTCCGGTTGTTGGTGCCGACGGCCGGCGTCTAACTCTTCCGTTTTCCTAGCTGTTGTGGTGGTGCTCGGCTGCTCGCCATGGCTAATCTCTTGGCGATGGGACGTAAAAGGAAGAAAGAAGAAGAAACGAGTGGAGGAGCTGCGTTAGAGATAAGATAAGGTTGGGGCGAAGCGGTGGGCAGCCGCAGCCTGACGCACACACGTGGCGCATAGAGAAGGAGGCTTAAAAGAGAGAGAGATAAGTCGGATGATTATAAACGTTTTCCCATTTTTTTACCGAATTTTCTCATGCACATAGTATTTTGTAGCAACCAAACAGGCCCATAGCCCTCGCGATATTTTGCTGGCCCAGTAACAGTCCTGGACTTGCTCCGGGCCACAACCGGGTTTTTTCGCCTCTGTTGACCACATTGCTTTCTTTCTTTTCTTTTCAAAAACTGGGTTCACATTTCCATGGCTCATCCATCCATCCCGCCACGTTCTCGTCGTCGCCTCACAAAGCTGTCCCCGATCTCACGCGCTAACCCTAAACAAAGCCGCCACGCCGACGCCGACAGACACCCACGTCCGTAGAGGCGCGCACATCGCCTCGGTCGTCTCCCTCCTCTCCGGCCGGCTCCCGGCCCATTTATACCGCCTTGCCGGCCATTCCCACAAGTCGTAGCACTCGCACCACATTCGACCAGGTACGCCAGCGACGACTTTGCGATGTCGAGGACGCGGGCGATGTGCTGCATCATGCCGTCGAAGCCCTCCGGCGACGCCCGCCGCCGCAGCAGCGCGGCGTGCATATGCTGCATCGGCCCCCACCACCGAGCTTCCGGGGGCAGCGCTCTCGCCCCCGTCGACACGGATAACAGCAGCGTGCGCACGCCGCTCACCAGCTGCTGCGGCACCGGGGACGCCGTCCGCACGCCGCGCACCCCCAAGACGCCCTCCGCCAGGCGCCTCTGCGGCGTCCGCTCCCGCACCCCTCGCCGGGCGCAGCAGGTCCGCCGATTCCCTGCGGCTCCAGCGCCGGCGCCCGCGGCACCCGCTGCTCCAGCGCGAGAGGTGGCGCCGGCTGCTCCCGCGAGGACTCCCGTGGCATCGGCTGGAGCGGCGCTGGCTGTTCCTCCGGTGAAGACTCCCGTGTCAGCTGCTGCGTCGGCTGCAGTGCCGCAAGTTGCTCCTCCTCCTGTGAGGACTCCCGTGGCAGCTGCTGCGTCGACTGGAGCGCCGCTGGTTGCTCCTCCTCCTCCTCCTGCGAGGACTCCCGTGGTAGCTGCTGCGTCGGCTGGAGCGGCGCTGGCTCCTCCTCCCGCGCGGACGCCGCGGACCCCTTCGACGCCGATCGGGCGGACACAGCGCGTGTGCTGCGTGACCACCGCCGCGCCCGCGCAGGCCGGCAACGCAAAGTCCAAGTCAGGCACCGCGCGGCGCAGCTGGCTCAGCTCCGCCAGCAAGGCGGTGGCGCAGACGCGCCGCGCGGACTCCGGCGCCGTCCGCGAGAGCAGCACCAACCCGCGCGCCAACGGCGACGTCGCCAAGGCGATCCACAGGGCGGCGCCGCTCGCGCAGGCCGTGGAGCCGGCGCCGGCGAAGGAGGACGAGTCGGTCTGCTCTAACGAGGAGTACGCGCTGCTGTGCCGGGAGGGCTTCTCTCGGGAGGACGTCGCCGCGGTGACCATCCAGGCCTACTTCCGCGCCCACCTGGTGCGCGCGTGCTCACCATGCTGGCCGCCATGCCAGATCGTTACTTCCACGCTTGATTGATTTGCACGTCTAAATCTAAACTGCGTTTTGGTTTTGCAGGCGCGGCGGGCGTTCAAGGCGCTGAGGAGCCTGGTGAGGCTGCAGGCGGTGGCGCGGGGCGCGTACGTGCGGCGGCAGGCGGAGGTGGCGGTGCACTGCATGCAGGCCATGGCGCGGCTGCAGGCGCGCGTGCGCTCCAGGCAGACGCTCGCCAAGCCCAAGGACAACGACGACAAGCTCCTGCTGCTGCAGAACTGATCGACCAACGTCCTACGTGCGCAACATAAAATAAACCCGGAAACTGATCTTGGTGTCTCGATCGAGCGAGTCATGTTCAAATTGGTTCGCGCGATGTGTTGTTGAAGCCTGCCTGCTGTGGGTTTGTGCTACATCTGGTGTTCTTTTCAATTTCGTGGTCTCCTTTATGTCATTTTTTGTGGGAGTACTCTCTTCACCTGTGGAACATGTAGCTCCTGCATTTTGGAACATGGCTTTTGTGTCTTTGCAAATGCTTGGTTGTCTCAAATTCTTGGTCGCCTACCATCGGCCCATCACAGTACTTAAGAGCATCTCCAATACACGCACGCTAAAAAAGTTTTGCAGCGCTGAAATAGTGTTTTTGCATGCCGGAGGTTTACCAGACGCACAAAAACACGGCGCCCAATCCGGTGGCCCCACATGCAGCAGCCCGCGCGCACAAGCCGGCGCCCCAAATTTGCAGCCCCGCAACCCGCATGCGCTAAATTTGCAGCTTCATTTTTGTGCGTGCTCTATTTTATAGCTTCTGCTGGAGCGCTGGTTTTGATCGCGCGCGCTATATTGGCATCTTTTTCGGCGCGTGCTTTATTTGGCGCGTCTATTGGAGATGCTCTAAAAAGGGAGGTGTGTGAGGAGGAGGATCATAGTCCGTTTGGCAATGTTGACCAAGGCAAACTTACTCTGAAAGACCACGAAGAAAATCGATCACAATTTCGTTTTATAAGTCTATATATATTGATGTTTGATCAGTACAAATACACTCAACATTCATTCATTTGGTATTGTTGACTGAGGCAAAGCTACGTAGACATTTAATTTTGTAAGTCCATATTGATGCTTGATCGGTAGTTTGTTGGACCAAAAACAGATGAACCTCTCATGAAGCACATAGAAAGGAAAGGAGTGACCAGCACCTTGACTCCCCTTTTTGTGGAAACGCATAATACAAGCAAGTTCGAACTCGCAATTCGTTGGTGTAGGTGTAGTACATATGGATCATCAGTTTTCCACATTCAAAAAAGTAATAATCTTTACAAGTTCCCATCACATGAATGCGGTTACTTGACTCACAAAAAGGAGGGCATGTGAATCCTCAATATGCATTTCAAAGGGAGGAATTATTCTTTATATTTGCTTAATAAATTGGGGAAAACATAAGTGAGGATACAAGCATTGAAACAAGTACACCATGACTTTCATGGTAGCACATAATCAACTATGGTTGGTGTTTAGACCGTAATACTAAATGAAGGAAATAACATATACATACAACAAAGTGGACTTGTTATGTTATTTCCATTTTACTTCTTCAGCCAAAATGCCATCTCCTTTGTGAACTTATCCATTGCTGGTTTTGGCAGTAGGATTGATACCACGGTTGAGTCTTCACCATCTTTATTCTTACACTTGGTATGATAGCTTATCAGTTTTGAAGTGAAATCTCCAGCATGCGGTGTGCCAGCAGCAACCAGCTCAGCTTTCCCAAATTGCAGTGCATTGCCTCCAACCCACTTTGTGTCACTGACCTCATATGTTCTATCCATACCGAAAGGTGACCGCTCTCGCCATAATGCCATCAAATCCACCATTGACTTCATGCGATCCTTTGTGGTGTCCAACTTGACTTTGCGCATGAGCTCAAGTATATGTCCGAGCGGCTTTGTAGCCAACTCCTCGACGGTGACCTCGACCATAGGAGAGAAATGTGCATTTCCATAGTAACCACGTGGGACAGCGCTTTCACCATTAATGCTTCTCCCACGTGTATTTAGTGTAAACATGACACGAACTTTTTGAGTAGATTCATAGCCCAGTGCCAATGTGCGGCACCGCCACATGACAACCGTAATCAACTCAAATGTTGTAGTAGATTTAGAGAGGTGTTCTGGGACATGGCTTCTCAAAATATCTATCTCATTTGGCCCAAAGAATAAATATTGCACTTCCATGCATTTTGGCGGAGTTGATAGCATCACGTCATCTCCCGTGCACTCTAACCCATGAAGAAATGGTTTATATGCCGGGTAAACATGTGCAATGGATGGTGGCATGCGTGCTGTGAAGATATCTCTTTTCCACACGGGCAAAGTGGTTGGGATAAGTTCACCGCATCCAAAATCGGCTATAGTTTTGATAAATTGAAGAATACCAAAACCATCAGCAATGCAATGACACATGTGAAGCCCAATAACAAATCCTCCACATTTTAGTTGTGTCACCTGCATAACACATTATGTATATACGGTGAGGTTGTAATATATGGAATTCAAACGAGCAATGAAAATAACTAATATGATCACGTGCACATGGGTATGGGTCACTCACCTTCCCTTTCTATATTAATACACTTTTTTGATAATCATATTAATACACTTCTCTCAGTTGTATCTGGTGACATCGTATTCAAGCGTCAACATAAACTTAATTTAGACTAGTGATAAGTAATAATATAACTAGAATGAATATTTGAAGTACATTAAATAATTTTCGATTTTAATTCATTTTACTATGAAAACATAAAACCGACGAATGGAATTTGCTAACATTTGATGGACAAAACTTTACTAATATAACAGCTCTTTTTTTCCATGAAAGTTAGACGCTAACAATTTCATTATGTGATGCAACCCTCTTTTCTCCTTTTATTTTTTTATTTTGCTAGAATATTGATATTTATCCCGGAAAAATTAGAAGAATTTTGATATTGATAAAGTGTTCAAACCATCATACATAGTATGTAGAAAATCAACATCCCACCACCAACCATAAGCCACATAATGAAATACTACAACTAATCAAGAAACATGATATTACCTGCAGGAAGAGCAAAGGCTTGCCAAGTACATCCCTGGTGTCACCGCAGTCTCCGAGGAACTCCTCGACGCACGGGTACGGCGGCACCAGCGGCTGGCCGAGGTCCTCGAGCCGCACGTCCGCGGAGGCCTCCACGAAGGCCACTCCTTCCCCGGTGCAGTCCACCGCCAGCCTATTCCCGCCGGGGAGCTTCCGCAGGCGGCCGGCCATAGGGTAGTAGTACACCAGCGCCGCCGCCACGGCCGCCTTGATGCCCCTGGCCACCTTGCCCAGCCTGGGCGCCTCGCCCGGCGGGGCACGGAAGAAGCCGACGATGGACTCGTAGAACCGCAGCGTCCACTGGTCGTCGAGGTCGGAGAGCGCCTTGGTCTCGGTCGGCGTCGGCCTCGCCGGGCGCACCAGCTCCGGCTCGCCCCGGCGCGCCGTGAAGGTCACCATGGTGGTAGGAGGTTCGTGTGTGCTTGTGCTTGTGAGAGTGGTGCGTACCCTCCTGTGGAGGCGGTGGGATCGATGGCTTGCTTGCTCGATCGTTGTGGTGGTTTGCGGTGAGCTGTGTACGTGCGTCCATATATAGGCATGGCGATGGTGACTGGTTCAAGGATGGCATGCATGCATGCAAGATGACGAACGAAAGAGTTGGTCAGTGCCGTAACTCTTTGAACGGGCTAGTGCTGCGTAAGTTCAACTTTGATCTGCGCCTCTGGAGAAGAGAATCAACACATTCGTGCCGGCAAGGCGAGACCTGCCTGCGTACTGGAGTGGAGTAGTAGTAGTAGTCAGACAAGACAAACCGTCAACTTTGATCCGTTCGCTGCGTGTCACCTGGCCCTAGCTAGCAGCTCCTCGTACCGGACGCGCGGTCTCCCTTGGCTGTCTCTCTCTTGCGGGTGGCTGGTGACGGGTGACGGCACGAGCAAACCAGCTGGCCATAGCGCGGACGGACGAGACTTGCCTGCTTCTCCCGCGTGCACTCATCCGTGTTCCCCCATACGTGGCATGATTTGATTGGAACAAAATAAGGCCCGGCCCCACCCCTTAAAATCAGAGGAAAGATGATTAGATTAGAAAGAAAAAAGAGAAAAAAACAGCCGTAGGATGAAGTGAGAGCACGGATGGGAGCATGGAGAGGGAGCAGGCAAGCCGGATCCAGCGCGGACCAGCCCGGGCGGGTTTCGGGCCGCACTTTGCAAAATGTTGATCTCAAAACGCCAAGCCCATGCTTGGCTCAGCCACCTAATAAAACCACTTCTTCCGCACCGAAATTTAGTGCATATTTCATTTTTCTAAGAATCAAATGATTCTATGTTTGACCACGTTTAAAGAAAAAGAATATCAACATTCACAACACAAAAGATTCAGCATGAAGTATACGTTTACATTTTTGTCCACGTTTAAAGAAAAAGAATATCAACATTCACAACACAAAGGATTCAGCATGAAGTACACGTCTGCATTTTTTAGTCATCTACTAGTATTTTAAATATTGATAGTTTATTTTAAAAACTTGGTCAAAACAATAAAGTATTTAGTATTAAATATATTTATTTTGAAGATAAAACAATAAAGTATTTTGTTCTCTTCTTTTTGTCAAATACACTCATTTCATTTTTCAGACTAGGATTCAGGTGGAAAAGTGAGGCCCGAGCCTGGCCAGAGGTTGTGAAGTCCAGCAGCGGCGCCAGGACTCCAAGCCGGTGGTGGCAGACTTTGGAATAGCCGAGACACAAAGGATGACGAAAAACTTGTGGGGTCAACTTCGCCATGCCACTGGTGATGTCAGATCAGGCAATCCATATGGCGTGGATAATAGAGCACGAGGAGCGGCAGTATGGCTGGACTTTTTTTTCTGTGAGTGTCTGGACTTATTCATAAAATTAAGAGTAAATTTCACATATATTTTTGTGAATTAGCAAGAGTGGGCTCATCTCGTGACAATACGTACATGGTAAGACGTGAATGATCCATGCCTAATTTCGGATATATGGTTCCATGGTGCACACAACCAGCTTTCGTCTTCGTTTGAACCCAAAACACTAAATAACTAATGCCTAGCTTCTTATTTTGAAAAGAGATGTTGGCATGTTGCTATTGCGATCAAGTTTAGAAATGATGCAAGCTTGCAACCAGTGGTGGAGTCAAGAATCCAAGATGGAAGGGGGAGGAGAAATGAGTCAAACTTTTCATAACATGGGCATATTGTAGTAATTAATCTGTTAAAAAATACTAATAAATATTTTTTTCAAGATATGAGTGATTAAGTACATAAGGGCATCTCCAAGGCGGACCCATAAACCTCCCGCAACCGTCTGGACCGCGCTGTCCGGACCGCAGGAGCCATCCAATGCGGCCCTGTATCGGTCCGCGGGGCGGTCCGGACGCGATTTCTCCCGCAAAATAGAGACAAAATTGCAGGAGGTTTGCGGGATTCCGAACACGCGAAACATACGAATCTGACACCCAGGCTCACCCAAAACCCTTCCTGGACCCTGCGACTTCATCCTTCCCATTTTGTCTCCTTCCTTCATTCTCTCTTGCCGTCGCTACACTACCTCGGCCACCACACCACTCCCCTGCCGGAAATCTGCATCTCCGTCACCTCCGGCCATCCAGCAGAGCTCCCCGCCACTTCTCCCGCGTCTCCGTTCACCTCCCTGTGTTGGGGAACGTAGCATGTAATTTCAAAAATTTCCTACAATCACGCAAGATCTATCTAGGAGATGCATAGCAACGGGAGGGGGAGAGTGTGTCCACGTACCCTCGTAGACCGAAAGCGGAAGCGTTACGTTAACGCGGTTGATGTAGTCAAACGTCTTCACGATCCAACCGATCCAAGTACCGAATGTACGACACCTCCGTGTTCAGCACACGTTCAGCTCGATGACGTCCCTCGAGCCCTTGATCCAGTAGAGGGCCGAGGGAGAGTTCCGACAGCACGAAGGCGTGGTGACGGTGATGGTGATGTGATCCGTGCAGGGCTTCGCCTAAGCACTACGACGCTATGATCGGAGGAGTAAACTGTGGAGGGGGCACCGCACACGGCTAAGAGATTTCTTGCTGTGCCTTTGGGGTGCCCCCTGCCCACATATATAAAGGAGGGGGGAGAGAGGCCGGCCGGCCAGGAGGGGCGCGCCATGGGGGGAGTCCTACTTGGACTCCTAGTCCAAGTAGGATTCGCCCCCCTTTTCCTTTCTCCACCGGAGGGAATAGGAAGGAGAGGGAGAGGGAAAGGGAAGGGGGGCGCCGCCCCCTCCTCTTTGTCCTATTCGGATTCCCTAGGAGGAGGGCGCGTGGCCACCCCCCGTGGGCTTCCCTCTCTCTCCCTTAAGGCCCACTAAGGCCCATTATTCCCCCGGAGGGTTCCGGTAACCCTTCGGTACTCTGGAAAAATACCCGAATCACCCGAAACCATTCCGATGTCCGAATATAACCTTCCAATATATGAATCTTTACCTCTCGACCATTCCGAGACTCCTCGTCATGTCCATGATCTTATCCTGGACTCCGAACAAACTTCGGTCACCAAAACACATAACTCATAATACAAATCGTCATCGAACGTTAAGCGTGCGGACCCTATGGGTTCGAGAACTATGTAGACATGACCGAGACACATCTATGGTCAATAACCAGTAGTGGAACCTGGATGCTCATATTGTCTCCTACATATTCTATGAAGATCTTTATCGGTCAAACCGCATAACAACATACGTTATTCCCTTTGTCATCGGTATGTTACTTACCCGAGATTCGATCATCAGTATCATCATACCTAGTTCAATATCGTTACCTCCAAGTCTCTTTACTCGTTCCGTAATGCATCATCCCGCAACTAACTCATTAGTCACATTTCTTGCAAGGCTTATAGTGATGTGCATTATCGAGAGGGCCCAGAGATACCTCTTTGATACTCGGAGTGACAAATCCTAATCTCGATCTATGCCAACTCAAAAAACACCTTTGGAGACACCTGTAGAGCATCTTTATAATCACCCAGTTACGTTGTGAAGTTTGATAGCACACAAGGTGTTCCTCCGGTATTCGGGAGTTGCACAATCTCATAGTCAGAGGAATATGTATAAGTCATGAAGAAAGCAATAGCAATAAAACTAAATGATCATAATGCTAAGCTAACGGACGGGTCTTGTCCATCACATCATTCTCTAATGATGCGATCCCATTCATCAAATGACAACACATGTCTATGGTCAGGAAACTTAACCATCTTTGATTAACGAGCTAGTCAAGTAGAGGCATACTAGGGACACTCTGTTTTGTCTATGTATTCACACATGTACTAAGTTTCCGATTAATACAATTCTAGAATGAATAATAAACATTTATCATGATATAAGGAAATATAAATAACAACTTTATTATTGCCTCTAGGGCATATTTCCTTCAGTCTCTCATTTGCACTAGAGTCAATAATCTAGTTCACATCGCCATGGGATTTAACACCAATAGTTCACATCTTGATGTGATTAACACCCACATTTCACATCGCCATATGACCAACACCCAAAGGGTTTACTAAAGTCAATAATCTAGTGCACATCGCTATGTGATTAACACCCAAAGAGTACTAAGGTGTGATCATGTTTTGCTTGTGAGAGAAGTTTAGTCAACAGGTCTGACACATTCAGATCCGTATGTATTTTGCAAATTTCTATGTCTACAATGCTCTGGATGGAGCTACTCTAGCTAATTGCTCCCACTTTCAATATGCATCCAGATCAAGACTCAAAGTCATCCAAATCGGTGTCAAAGCTTGCATCGACGTAACTCTTTATGACGAACTCTTTATCACCTCCATAACTGAGAAATATTTCCTTAGTCCTCTTTAGGTACCTAAGGATAATTTTGACCGTTGTCCAGTGATCTACTCTTGGATCACTATAATATCCCCTTGCCAAACTCATGGCAAGGTACACAATAGGTCTGGTATACAGTATGGCATACTTTATAGAACCTATGGCTGAGGCATAGGGAATGACTTTCATTCTCTCTCTATCTTTTACCGTGGTCGGGTTTTGAGTCTTACTCAACTTCATACCTTACAACCCAGGCAAGAACTCCTTCTTTGACTGATCCATTTTGATCCCCTTCAAAAACTTATCAAGGTATGTACTCATCGAAAGTCTTATCAAGCGTCTTGATCTATCTCTATAGACCTTGATGCCCAATATGTAAGCAGCTTCACTAAGGTCCTTCTTTTGAAAAATTCCTTTCAAACACTCCTTTATGATTTCCAGAAAATTCTACATCATTTCCGATCAACAATATGTCATTCACATATACTTATTAGAAAGGATGTAGTGCTGTCACTCACTTTCTTGTAAATACATGATACATCTTCAATGTATCTACTTTTTCTCACGCTTTTCCTCTTGTTTTGGACTCTAATTTGCATGATTTGAATGAAACCAACCCCGGACTGATGTTGTTTTCAACAGAACTACCATGGTGTTGTTTTGTGCAGAAATAAAAGTTCTCAGAATGGAATGAAACATTGCGAGGATTTTTTATACCAATAATAAGAATTTTTGGAGCCAATACCCACCAGAGAGGGGCCCCTGGTTGGGCACAACCCACCAGGGCGCGCCCTCTCTCCTGCCGCGCCCAGGTGGGTTGTACCCACCTGGTGGCCCCGCCGACGACCCCCCTGATACTATAAAATCACATATTTCCAGAAAAAATTAGGGAGAAAGAATTATCGCGATCCACGAGACGGAGCCGCCGCCAAGCCCTGTTCTTCCTCGGGAGGGCAGATCTAGAGTCCGTTTGGGCTCCGGAGAGGGGGATCTTCGTTCTTCATCATCACCAACCCATATCCATCGCCAATTCCATGATGCTCCCCACTGGGAGTGAGTAATTCCTTCGTAGGCTCGCTGGTCGGTGAGGAGTTGGATGAGATTCATCATGTAATCGAGTTAGTTTTGTTAGGGCCCGATCCATAGTATCCACTATGTTCTCAGATTGATGTTGCTATGACTTTGCCATTCTTAATGCTTGTCACTTTGGGCCCGGGTGCCATGATTTCAGATCTGAACCGTTTATGAATTCATCATTATATCCATGTTTTAGATCTGATCTTGCAAGTTATAGTCACCTACTACGTGTTATGATTCGACAACCCCGGAGTGACAACAACCGGGCCCACTCTCGGTGATGACCGTAGTTTGAGGAGTTCATGTATTCACTATGTGTTAATGCTTTGTTCCGGTTCTCTATTAAAAGGAGGCCTTAATATCCCTTAGTTTCCAATATGGACCCCGCTGCCATGGGAGGGTAGGACAAAAGATGTCATGCAAGTTCTTTTAATAAAGCACGTATGACTATTTACAGAATACATGCCTACATTATATCGATGAACTGGAGCTAGTGCCGTATCGCCCTAGGTTATAACTGTCACATGATGAATATCATCCAACAAGTCACCGATCCAATGCCTACGAATTTATCTTATATTGTTTCTGCTAAGTTACTACTGCCATCATCACTGTTACACTTGCTACAAAACTGCTATCACTATTACTGTTACCATTGCTGCTGTCACTACTATCAAAACTATCATATTATTGTGCTACTGATTACTTGCTGCAGATAATTAATCTCCAGGTGTGGTTGAATTGACAACTCAGCTGCTAATACCTTCAAATATTCTTTGGCTCCCCTTGTGCCGAATCTATAAATTTGGGTTGAATACTCTATCCTCGAAAACTGTTGTGCTCCCCTATACTTGTTGAGTCACTTGGGATTATTATTATATTATCACTATGAAAAATCTGAAGGATCCAAAGACTAAGATTTATCCCTCAAGGACGAGGGGGGGGGGGGGGGCGGTAAGGAACTGCCATCCAGTTCCGCTTTAGATTCACCTTCTGTTATGAGTAAACTTGCAACACCTCCACATGCTATTAATTCTAATATGTCGCAAGTTATTGATGATGCTACTTCTACTATGAATGATGCTTATGATGATGCTAGTACCTTGTGTAACGCCCTCGATGCGGCTATAGCTCCCACGTGTCGAGGCACGACTTAGAGACATAACCGCATTGAAAGCAATGTCGCAAGTTAGGAAATCATCACAACATCCCATGTAATATAATAAAAGGGGAGATACATAGTTGGCTTACACTCGCCACGTCACATCAGAGTACATAAATAACATCCATCATACAAACACTCATGGCCCGACTACGGCGCCAAAATAGAAGAAAACCCAACATGCGACAAGGCCCTGAATCAAACCCCAACTAGGCACCACTACTGATCATCAGGAAAAGACACGTAGTAACACCGAGAGTCCTCGTTGAACTCCCTCTTGAGCTCGTACTCGTCACCTGGAGCGGAATCACCTGGACCTGCATCTGGAGTTATAGTATCTGTGAGCCACAGGGACTCAGCAATCTCGCACCCTCGCGATCAAGACTATTTAAGCTTGTAGGAAGGGTAAGGCAATTATGTGTGGAGCTGCAACAAGCGACTAGCATATATGGTGGCTATCTTATTCGCAAAAGAGAGCGAGAAGAGGAGGCAAAGCGCGAGCGAGAAGCTAGAAGGCAACCTGCGCAAACATTACTCCAACACCGTGTCCACTTCCCGGACTCCGCTGAGAAGAGGCCATCACGGCAACACACTCAATTGATTCATTTTAATTAATTAGGGTTCAAGTTATCTACAACCGGACATTAACAAATTCCCATCTGCCCATAACCGCGGGCACGGCTTTCGAAAGTTCAATCCCTGCAGGGGGGTCCCAACTTAGCCCATGACAAGCTCTCACGGTCAACAAAGGAATAGACCTTATCCCAAGACGTTCCGATCAGACTCGATATCTCGGTAACTCAAGACATTTCGACAGGTTAAAACAAGACCAGCAACACCGCCCGAATGTGCCGACAAATCCGATAGGAGCTGCACATATCTCTTTCTCAGGGCACACTCAGATTGTCTTAGGTACGGGTAGGCCAACCCAGGGTTGCCCCTGGTGGCCACCGGCAGCTGACAGGTGGACCAACACTCAGAGGAGCACTGGCCCGGGGGTGTAAATAAGATGACCCTTGAGTCTGCAGAACCCAAGGGAAAGAAAAGGCTAGGTGGCGAATGGTAAAACCAAGGTTGGGCATTGCTGGTCAAGCTTTAATCAAGGCGAAATATCAAGGGGTTCCCATTATAACCCAACCGCGTGAGGAACGCAAAATCCGGGAACATAACACCGATATGACGGAAACTAGCGCGGCAAGAGTGGAACAAAACACTAGGCGAGAGGCCGAGCCTTCCACCCTTTACCAAGTATATAGATGCATTGAGAGAACATGGCAGTATATAATGATATCCCAACAAGTAAATAAATGATGTTCCAACAAGGAACGGCCTCCAATCTTCACGTGCAACTAGCAACGCTATAAGAGGGGCGGAGCAAAGCGGTAACATAGCCAATCAACGTTTTGCTAGGACAAGGTGGGTTAGAGGTTTGACATGGCAATTGGGAGGCTAACAAGCAAAAGGTAGGCATCGTAGCATTGGCATAGCAAGAGCGAGCAAACTAGCATAACAAAGATAGTAGTGATTTCAAGGGTATGATCATCTTGCGTGCACTGTTGTCAGAGTTGACTGGATCCTCACAAGCAAACTCAACGGGCTCCTCGGTAGCAAACTCGTCTCCCGGCTCTACCCAACAAGACAAACAAGCAACAAGGATACAATCAACCACGTGCAAGACCAAGCAATATGATGAAATGATGATATGCTATGCGGGATGGATGCGGGATGCAAAATGCAAGATATGACAGGAAATTCATTAACCTGGCCTCAACTTGGAAAACCAAGTGTGCCACTGGATAGAGGGGATGAAATCGTTTGAAAACGATATAAAGATCATTGGAATCGGAGTTACGGTTTGGAAATGGCAAGTGATTTAAGAATGACACCGGTCTGCGATTTACAGCAAGTAGGCACCTAAATGCAACGAAAAGAACATGCTACAGCCACCAAACATGACAACAAAATACATGGCAGGGATGCACACAAGATGCTTAACAAAAGACTAGCACTGAGCCACGGCCAATTCATCCATTATGAGGCCCAAACAAGCATGGCAAAAACGCAAATGCAAAACAGATTCCAGACTTAGTGAAATTAACACTAGTCTGAAATTTCAGATCACGAAGCCCTCTTCGGAGCAGCAAAACAACATGATACATGACCTGATTAAGACAAGTAAGAACATAGCATGGAGCTACTCAACAAATTTAACAAAAGTACCAAAGTGACCTGAGGCCAAAAGGGATCACAAAATATACTAACGGGCACACGAACATAGCTCAAACACAATCAGTTTTCAGACTTAGTGGAAACTGAGACATGCTGAAATATAACTCACGAAGGCATGTAAACGAGCTCGATGCACTCACTACGGTGCAATTCATGGCAAGGAAAGCATACATCCATTAAGAAGGCACAAAATACTAGCTAGACATGGCAAGATCAATGGCATGGCATGCACGGATCAACTACAATAGCATCGGTAAAATCGCAAACGAGTTGACGATCTGCCCAGATTCACAACAAAGCAAAAGTAGAGCTCGATTGACTCAAGCTAGGGTGCTCCATAATTGCAAACAAAGACATGGATGGATAGAGCATAACATGGTTAACAAAACTCCTTTACTGATCATCCTCAAAAGAGGCACGAATCACTAGGAAACAAGCTGAACATATGGCATCATGAACTAAATAATCACAGACAGTGAAAACAACTAAGTCTCTGAAAACAGATTTACCGGGTGCCTCACTTTGCAAGCTTGCACAAGTCACCACACACATCCTAAAAATGCATGGGTTGCACCTCTGGAAAGAAGACAAAATGCTTAACAAAACATATGAAGGACTCACAGGCATAGCATGCACACAATAATCATGGCAAAAATGACAAAAGTCTAAGATGAACTAGCAGATCTGACAATTAACTCACGAAGCCTCCTTCTAACAGAATTTTAGGCATCAAGACGAGCTCAAATGAAAATGATGCAATGGATTGAAATTATGTACTCGTCGAGGCGAACATTTTGATATACTATATGTCCAAATCGGAGCTACGGATGCAAAGTTACGGGGCCTCAAACAGAAGCATATGAAGTGAAAAAAATCCTGGGACTTAGCCAAAAAAATCAACCTCTCAGATTAGATCTAGGGTTTCGCACGGAAACCGAGGCGCGGCCGGCACTGTTCACCGGAGTTGGAGCTCGCTGGCGTCGGAGAGGAAGCAGAGGAGGTCGCCGGGGCCGGAGGAGGACGGGGCGGCGTCAGCGGCGGTGGCCAGCCCGGGCGGCGCGGCGATGCGCGGCGAGGGGCTCCGAGGCGAAGTGGCGGCCAGCGATGGCGGCCCGCGGTGGCGCGGCCACCGGGGTCGGGGAAGATGGGCGCATGAGGCGGCGGCTCCCTCTGGCCCAGTGAGGCGCGGGAGCGGGCTCGCCGCGGGCCAGGCGGGCTTCGGCGGCGGCGGGTGTGGGTCTGCCACGTGGCGCGTCGCGGGTGGCTGCGGGGCGGCGGCGGACGTTGTCCGGTCCGCTCCGGACACGTCCGTCGGTGGCGGATCTGGAGCTTTTTTTTAGACTAGGGTTTCGGGGAAGGAGATGATCCGAAAATGGAGGGGGCTATTTATAGGCATAAGTGGAGCTAGGAGAGTCCAAATGAGGTGCGGTTTTCGGCCACGTGATCGTGATCGAACGCTCTAGGACATGGAGCAGAGTTTGGTGGGTTTTGGGCCAAATTGGAGGGGTGTTGGGCTGTAACACACACGAGGCCTTTCCGGTCCCTCGGTTAACCGTTGGAGTATCAAACGAAGTCCAAATGATACGAAACTTGACAGGCGGTCTACCGGTAGTAAACTAAGGCTGCATGACAAGTCTCGGTCCAATCCGGAAATGTTTAATCCCCACACACGAAAGAAAGCTAGAAATGGCCACCGGATGAGAACGAAGCGTCGGAATGCAAAACGGACAACGGGGAAAATGCTCGAATGCATGAGACGAACATGTATGCAAATGCAATGCACATGATGACATAATATGAGATGCATGAAAAAGAAAACAACACACAGAGACAAAGACCCGAACCCGAGAAATAAATATAACTTAACGCCGGAAACGACAAGAGTTGGAGTACAAATAGGGAAAGTTACATCCGGGGTGTTACAACACTCCACCACTACGAAAAGATCTCATCCCGAGATCTAGGACTGAAAGAACTCCGGGTACTCAGAACGGAGGTGATCCTTGCGTTCCCAGGTAGCTTCACGGTCGGAATGGTGTGACCACTTGACTTTAAGAAATTTGATTGACTTGTTGCGAGTCTTGCGTTCAGTCTCTTCGAGAATAGCAACTGGGTGCTCACGATAAGAGAGATCTTCTTGGAGCTCAATGTCCTCGAAGTTGACAGTGCGGTCAGGAGTTTTGAAGCACTTTCGAAGCTGAGAGACATGGAACACGTCATGAACATTTGCAAAGTTTGAAGGAAGCTCGAGTTGATAGGCGAGGTCGCCTCTCTTGCTGACAATCTTGAAAGGTCCCACGTATCTAGGGGCAAGCTTCCCTTTGATACCGAAGCGACGAGTACTTTTCATAGGAGAGACACGGAGGTAAACATGATCTCCGATCTCGAAAGCCAAATCACGGTGCTTACTATCATAGTAGCTCTTCTGGCGGGATTGGGCTGCTTTGAGGTTATCACAAATGACTTTGCACATTTCTTCTGCTTCTGTGATTAAGTCATTACCCAGCAGCTGACGTTCACCGGTTTCCGACCAGTTGAGAGGGGTACGGCACTTCCTGCCATACAGAATTTCAAAAGGGGCCTTGCTCGAACTTGCTTGAAAACTGTTGTTGTATGAGAATTCAGCATAAGGAAGACAATCCTCCCACTTCATGTCGAAGGAGATCACACAAGTCCTGAGCATATCTTCAAGAATCTGGTTGACACGCTCGACTTGACCGCTTGTTTGAGGATGGAAAGCAGTGCTGAAGCAGATGTTAGTGCCCATGGCCTTCTGAAAAGAATCCCAAAACTTCGAGGTAAAGATGCTGCCATGGTCTGAAGAGATCACTTGAGGAATACCGTGCAGAGAGACAATGCGAGAGGTATAGAGTTCCGCCAATTGAGCTGCAGTGATCGACTCTTTGATAGGCAGAAAGTGAGCCACTTTGGTAAGCTTGTCGATGACAACAAATATAGCATCATTGCCACGCTTGGACTTTGGAAACCCAGTCACGAAGTCCATCTCAATGTGGTCAAACTTCCATTCTGGAATGGCAAGATGTTGGAGGAGACCTGCTGGCCTTTGGTGTTCTGCCTTCACTCTTTTGCAGACATCACATTCATTCACGAATTGAGCGATCTCGCGCTTCATTCGAGTCCACCAATAAGCTTGCTTAAGGTCCTGATACATCTTCGTGCTCCCAGGGTGGATGGAGAGGAGAGAATTGTGAGCCTCGTTCATGATCACTTTACGAAGTTCACCTTTGGGCACAACAATACGATCCTCAAAGAAGAGAGTGTCCTTGTCATCAAGGCGGTAGCACTTGTACTTGGACTGACTCTTGGCAATCCCAATCTTCACCTTTTTCACCATAGCATCAAGAAGCTGGGCTTGGCGAATCTGGTCTTCTAAGGTAGGAGAGACTTGAAGGTTGGCGAGGAAACCTTGAGGAACAACTTGCAGATTAAGTTTGCGGAAAGCTTCACAAAGCTCGGGTTGATAAGGCTTGAGAATCAGACTGTTGCAGTAGGCCTTTCTGCTCAAAGCGTCAGCAATCACATTGGCCTTGCCTGGAGTATACTCAATACTCGGATTATACTCTTGAATCATTTCGACCCATCGAGTTTGCCTTAGGTTGAGATTAGGCTGAGTGAAGATGTACTTGAGACTCTTGTGATCAGTGAAAATATCCACTTTTCTTCCCAATAGAAGATGTCTCCAAGTCAAAAGAGCATGCACAACTGCCGCCAACTCGAGATCATGAGTGGGGTAGTTCTTCTCATTAGGCTTCAACTGGCGAGATGTATAAGCAACAACTTTCTTCTCTTGCATCAAAACTGCGCCAAGACCTTGGAGAGAGGCATCACAAAAGACCTCGTACGGCTTGGATTCATCAGGCGGAGTCAGAACTGGAGCAGTGATCAACTTCTCTTTCAAAGTGTTGAAAGCAATATCACACTCTGGAGACCAAACATACTTGACGTGATTCTGAAGAAGATTAGAGAGAGGCTTCGCGATCTTAGAAAAGTTTTCAATGAATCTTCGGCAATAACTTGCGAGACCGAGAAAACTGCGGAGTTGCTTCACGTTCTGAGGAGGTTCCCAATTCACAATTGCGGACACCTTCTCAGGATTCACAGAAATGCCCTTGGCAGAGATGATATGACCAAGATAAAGAACCTCATCGAGCCAAAATTCACACTTGGAGAACTTGGCATAGAACTGATGTTCCCTGAGTTTATCGAGAACCAAACGCAAATGCTTGGCATGATCTTCCTTGTTCTTCGAGAAAACCAGAATGTCGTCGAGATAGACCAAAACAAAGTCATTGGTGTAGGCATTGAAGATGAAATTCATCATGCGAGAGAACGTCGGAGGAGCGTTGGCGAGGCCAAAAGACATGACAGTGTATTCATATGAACCAAAGCTTGTTCTGAAAGCTGTCTTGGGAATATCTTCTTCACGAATGCGAATCTGGTGATAACCCATACGGAGATCAAGCTTGGAGAATACTTGAGCACCTTTGAGTTGTTCGAACAGCTCATTGATGTTGGGAAGTGGGTATTTGTTCTTGATAACACAAAGTCGGTCCGTTCCATCCTTCTTCTTCACAAAAAGAACACCACAATCCCACGGAGAAGAACTAGGCCGGATGAGACCCATTCTTTCTTGCTCATCGAGTTGCTTCTTCAGCTCCTTCAACTCTTCAGGTCCGAGCTTGTAAGGACGTTTGCACATAGGTTCCGTGCCAGGTTCAAGTTCAATAACGAATTCAACTGGCCGGTGCGGAGGCATTCCTGGGAGCTCTTCTGGAAAGACGTCTTGATATTCGCAAACGACTAGAATTTGAGAGATGGCATCCAATTCACCCTTCTCATTGAGAGAAAACAGACGAATAGTATTATCCCGAGCGGCAAAGACAATTACATCCTCAGACGGATGAGTCAATTGAATCTGCCTGGCTGCACAATCAAGCTGAGCCTTGTGCTTAGAAAGCCAATCCATTCCGAGAATAAGATCAATATCCGAGTCACCAAGAACCGTTGGACAAGATAGAAACTTGTGGTCACCCAAAGTGATAGTAACATCCGGAGCAATGGAGTTAGCATGCATGCGCTTACCGGGAGAGACAACTGCTAAAGGACTAGGCAAAATTTGCAAAGGCAAACCATGCTTAGATGAAAACGGTCTCGAGATGAAACAATGCGATGCACCCGTGTTAAAAAGAACTTTTGCAGGATATCATTAACAGGAAGGTTACCCATGATCACATCTGACGAGTCCTCTGCCTGAGCTGCATTCATCAAATTCACCTTGGCATGCTTGGGGTTATGCTTGACCACAGCTGTACTTGTCGATCCCACAGGAGGAGGAGGAGGAAGACGCCTCTGGTTGAAACACTTGTTGGCATAGTGACCCTTCTGTTGGCACTTGTTGCACATGACCTCTGAAAGCGGACGGTGATACGGAGCACTCGATCTTGGATCTTGAGACGAAGTCTTGTTCTGAAAGCCAGGGTTGGGTGGGTGGGAAGAACCACTGCCACCTTTGCTCTTCTGCTGATATGGCTGACGGAACGGAGGAGGAGGAAGCCAAAACTTCTGCTGCTTGGCCACTTGAGTAGAGGAAGAAGGAGTAACATCTCTGACTCGCTTCCTGGAAGCATCACACCTCAACTGAGCAGCCTCTTGCTTCAGTGCCATGTTGTAGAACTCATCATACCTCAAGGGCTCAAAGAGGACAAGAGCGAGCTGAATATCTTCTCTGAGACCACCCCTGAACTAATATATCATGCTCTTCTCATCAGGAACGTCCTGCTTGGCAAAGCGGGCGAGCTTCTGGAACAACTTGTTGTAGTCATAGACAGACAAAGAGCCTTGCTTCAGATTGCGGAATTCCTCACGCTTGCTTTCAACCACGCTCTGCGGAATATGATGAGCTCGGAAATCTCGACGGAAATCATCCCAAGTGATAACACGTCCACCTCTGGAATCCTTGTACTGCTGGTACCATTCTGCAGCTTGATCTTTGAGTTGGAAGGAAGCGAACTTGACAAAGTCCTCAGGCTTGACGTTACTACACTCGAAATGCTTACACAGATCCACAAGCCAATCGTCAGCATCGGTTGCCTCAACACAATTGCTGAAAGTCTTTGGCCCGTTAGCAAGGAACTGGTTGAGTGTAGCAAAGTGACTCTGATTGCTGCCTTGATTCCCTTGACTGCCTTGATTGTGTTCTTGGAGAATTTGCATGATCAGCTGAGTGTTTGCATTGGTTGTGGCCATCACAGCTTGCCATGCCTCTGGAGGAGGTGGAGGCGGTGGCGGATCTTGATTCCGGTTCTGACTGGTGCTCTTAGCGGGAGCCATCCTGAAGAGGTTGACCACCATTAGCACATTGACAGATAAATATTGAAGCTGAATCCAACGGAATGAAAATTGCAACATATAGTCTTCACATCCGAACAAAATGAAGGAATGCATTCCTCTTCAAATGGTCACATATCCATAAATTGAGAAGCCACATAGAATTAAGGTAGAGAAATAAATCAACAAGGTACGGATCAAGAACGAATAATCGGTAAGAAATCCCAATCTCAAACCAATATCCGTGGAAGAAGAACTAGAGCTACAAGAATTCCCACCTATGAAACTCCCGAACCTTTCCGGTTATGCAATCAGGTGTTGGGGATACAGGGAAAGCATAATATCTCACCCAAACTAGCAAATCCTACATCCAGCTGTATCCATCCTTCAACACATAACCAAGAAAACTTCGGAAACCATCTACCTCAACCTTCGAAAAGCATCCGTTATACAAGTTATGGCGATACTCCCGAACTCCCGCCCCAGTACAGGGTGGCGTCGAGGTTATCTCACCAACGAACTGCATAAAAGAGATTTTCGATGTCGGCGAACATATCTCAAGTATTCCAGAATTGCAACGATAAAATTATGATGACAACACCTCAGAGCTCAACTCCCCGGGACACTTCCACTAAACCCCTGACAGGAGGCACCAAGACAATGTTCTCATCATAAGCCATCGAACGATTCCAAGATACTCGCGTGATCCTAAATTTTTTTTAGTGAAATTTGAGAAGAGAAGAGTCAAAACTCTACGTCAGGATGCCTTACCAGAGCGATGAGGAGACTGGGAAGTAAAAAGAATTCCTAAGCTCTCCGATATATAATTCCTGAAGACTCAAAACATTTTTCTAGACACAACTCGGCTGCTAAAAACGATCAAGCAATGGGGCTCCTAAGGTCGGGGAAGGCTCTGATTACCAACTTGTAACGCCCTCGATGCGGCTATAGCTCCCACGTGTCGAGGCACAACTTAGAGACATAACCGCATTGAAAGCAATGTCGCAAGTTAGGAAATCATCACAACATCCCATGTAATATAATAAAAGGGGAGATACATAGTTGGCTTACACTCGCCACGTCACATCAGAGTACATAAATAACATCCATTATACAAACACTCATGGCCCGACTACGGCGCCAAAATAGAAGAAAACCCAACATGCGACAAGGCCCTGAATCAAACCCCAACTAGGCACCACTACTGATCATCAGGAAAAGACACGTAGTAACGCTGAGAGTCCTCGTCGAACTCCCACTTGAGCTCGTACTCGTCACTTGGAGCGGAATCACCTGGACCTGCATCTGGAGTTATAGTATCTGTGAGCCACAGGGACTCAGCAATCTCGCACCCTCGCGATCAAGACTATTTAAGCTTGTAGGAAGGGTAAGGCAATTATGTGTGGAGCTGCAGCAAGCGACTAGCATATATGGTGGCTATCTTATTCGCAAAAGAGAGCGAGAAGAGGAGGCAAAGCGCGAGCGAGAAGCTAGAAGGCAACCTGCGCAAACATTACTCCAACACCGTGTCCACTTCCCGGACTCCGCCGAGAAGAGGCCATCATGGTAACACACTCAGTTGATTCATTTTAATTAATTAGGGTTCAAGTTATCTACAACCAGACATTAACAAATTCCCATCTGCCCATAACCGTAGGCACGGCTTTCGAAAGTTCAATCCCTGCAGGGGGGTCCCAACTTAGCCCATGACAAGCTCTCATGGTCAACGAAGGAATAGACCTTCTCAAAAGACGTTCCGATCAGACTCGGTATCTCGGTAACTCAAGACATTTCGACAGGTTAAAACAAGACCAGCAACACCGCCCGAATGTGCCGACAAATCCCGATAGGAGCTGCACATATCTCTTTCTCAGGGCACACTCAGATTGTCTTAGGTATAGGTAGGCCAGCCCAGGGTTGCCCCTGGTGGCCACCGGCAGCTGACAGGTGGACCAACACTCAGAGGAGCACTGACCCGGGGGTGTAAATAAGATGACCCTTGAGTCTGCAGAACCCAAGGGAAAGAAAAGGCTAGGTGGCGAATGGTAAAACCAAGGTTGGGCATTGCTGGACAAGCTTTAATCAAGGCGAAATATCAATGGGTTCCCATTATAACCCAACCGCGTAAGGAACACAAAATCCGGGAACATAACACCGATATGACGGAAACTAGGGCGGCAAGAGTGGAACAAAACACTAGGCGATAGGCCGAGCCTTCCACCCTTTACCAAGTATATAGATGCATTAAGAGAACATGGCAGTATATAATGATATCCCAACAAGTAAATAAATGATGTTCCAACAAGGAACGGCCTCCAATCTTCACCTGCAACTAGCAACGCTATAAGAGGGGCGGAGCAAAGCGGTAACATAGCCAATCAACGTTTTGCTAGGACAAGCTGGGTTAGAGGTTTGACATGGCAATTGGGAGGCTGACAAGCAAAAGGTAGGCATCGTAGCATTGGCATAGCAAGAGCGAGCAAACTAGCATAGCAAAGATAGTAGTGATTTCAAGGGTATGATCATCTTGCCTGCACTGTTGTCAAAGTTGACTGGATTCTCACAAGCAAACTCAATGGGCTCCTCGGTAGCGAACTCGTCTCCCGGCTCTACCCAACAAGACAAACAAGTAACAAGGATACAATCAACCACGTGCAAGACCAAGCAATATGATGAAATGATGATATGCTATGCGGGATGCGATGCGGGATGCAAAATGCAAGATATGACAGGAAATGCATGAACCTGGCCTCAACTTGGAAAACCAAGTGTGCCACTGGATAGAGGGGATGAAATCGCTTGAAAATGATATAAAGATCATTGGAATCGGAGTTACGGTTTGGAAATGGCAAGCGATTTAAGAATGACACCGGTCTGCGATTTACAGCAAGTAGGCACCTAAATACAACGAAAAGAACATGCTACAGCCACCAAATATGACAACAAAATACATGGCAGGGATGCACACAAGATGCTTAACAAAAGACTAGCACTGAGCCACGGCCAATTCATCCATTATGAGGCCCAAACAAGCATGGCAAAAACGCAAATGCAAAACAGATTCCAGACTTAGTGAAATTAACACGAGTCTGAAATTTCAGATCACGAAGCCCTCTTCGGAGCAACAAAACAACATGATACATGACCTGATTAAGACAAGTAAGAACATGGCATGGAGCTACTCAACAAGCTTAACAAAAGTCCCAAAGTGACCTGAGGCCAAAAGGGATCACAAAATATACTAACGGGCACACGAACATAGCTCAAACACAATCAGTTTTCAGACTTAGTGGAAACTGAGACATGCTGAAATATAACTCACAAAGGCATGTAAACGAGCTCGATGCACTCACTACGGTGCAAGTCATGGCAAGGAAAGCATACATCCATTAATAAGGCACAAAATACTAGCTAGACATGGCAAGATCAATGGCATGGCATGCATGGATCAACTACAATAGCATCGGCAAAATCGCAAACGAGTTGACGATCTGCCTAGATTCACAACGAAGCAAAAGTAGAGCTCGATTGACTCAAGCTAGGGTGCTCCATAATTTCAAACAAATACATGGATGGATAGATCATAACATGGTTAACAAAACTCCTTTACTGATCATCCTCAAAAGAGGCACGGATCACTAGGAAACAAGCTGAACATATGGCATCATGAACTAAATAATCCCAGACTTAGTGAAAACAACTAAGTCTCTGAAAACAGATTTACCGGGTGCCTCACTTTGCAAGCTTGCACAAGTCACCACACACATCCTAAAAATGCATGGGTTGCACCTCTGGAAAGAATACAAAATGCTTAACGAAACATATGAAGGACTCACATGCATAGCATGCACACAATAATCATGGCAAAAATGACAAAAGTCTAAGATGAACTAGCAGATCTGACAATTAACTCACGAAGCCTCCTTCTAACAGCATTTTGGGCATCAAGACTCGCTCAAATGAAAATGATGCAATGGAATGGAATGATGTAATCGTCGAGGCGAACATTTTGATATAATATATGTCCAAATCGGAGCTACGGATGCAAAGTTACGGGGCCTCGAACAGGAGCATATGAAGTGAAAAAAATCCTGGGACTTGACAAAAAAATCAACCTCTCGGATTAGATCTAGGGTTTCGCACGGAAACCAAGGCGTGGCCGGCACTGTTCACCGGAGTTGGAGCTCGCCGGCGTCGGAGAGGAAGCAGAGGAGGTTGCCGGGGCCGGAGGAGGACGGGGCGGCGTCGGCGGCGGTGGCCGGCCCGGGTGGCGCGAGATCCGGCTCGGCTCGCGGGGCGGCGCGGTGATGCGCGGCGAGGGGCTCCGAGGCGAGGTGGCGGCCGGCGATGGCGGCCTGCGGTGGCGCGGCCACCGGGGTCGGGGAAGATGGGCGCATGAGGCGGCGGCTCCCTCTGGCTTGGTGCGGCGCGGGAGCGGGCTCGCCGCGGGCCAGGCGGGCTTCGGCGGCGGCGGGTGTGGCTCTGCCACGTGGCGCGTCGCGGGTGGCTGCGGGGCGGCGGCGGGCGTTGTCCGGTCTGCTCCGGACACGTCCGTCGGCGGCGGATCTGGAGCTTTTTTTTAGACTAGGGTTTCGTGGAAGGATATGATCCGAAAATGGAGGGGGCTATTTATAGGCATAAGTGGAGCTAGGAGAGTCCAAATGAGGTGCGGTTTTCGGCCACGCGATCGTGATCGAACGCTCTAGGACATGGAGCAGAGTTTGGTGGGTTTTGGGCCAAATTGGAGGGGTGTTGGGCTGCAACACACACGAGGCCTTTTCGGTCCCTTGGTTAACCGTTGGAGTATCAAACGAAGTCCAAATGATACGAAACTTGACAGGCGGTCTACCGGTAGTAAACCAAGGCTGCATGAAAAGTCTCGGTCCAATCCGGAAATGTTTAATCCCCACACACGAAAGAAAGCTAGAAATGGCCACCGGATGAGAACGAAGCGTCGGAATGCAAAACGGACAACGGGGAAAATGCTCGAATGCATGAGACGAACATGTATGCAAATGCAATGCACATGATGACATAATATGAGATGCATGAAAAACAAAACAACACATGGAGACAAAGACCCGAACCTGAGAAATAAATATAACTTAACGCCGGAAACGGCAAGAGTTGGAGTACAAATAGGGAAAGTTACATTCGGGGTGTTACACCTTGCTTGATAATGATGATGTGCCACTTGGTGAATTTCTTGATAAACAAATTGCTAGAGTAATATAACATGATGTTGTTAATTCTGATGATGAGTTTGAAACTGAAACTCCTAAAATACCTGCTATAACTAGCCCTCCTAAATATGAATTGCCTAAGGTACCGGAAGGGTATGTTATGAGTGAAGAAACAACTAGAGATATTCTTGCTTGTAAGGATAGAGATGATCTGGAAAAATTACTATGCAAGTATAAAGAAAAATCTCTGAATGCTAGAATGAAATGCGATCCTAAGTTTGCTACTTCACCTATCTTTATTGATGACAAGGATTATGAATTCTCTATCGACCCAGAGTTAATTACTTTGGTTGAATCTGATCCTTTCCATGGTTATGAAACTGAAACTGTTGTGGCATATCTTACTAAGTTGAATGACATAGCCACCCTTTTTACTCATGGTGAGAAAACTTGCTATTACTTTATCCTCAAATTATTTCCTTTCTCATTAAAGGGTGATGCTAAAGCTTGATACAATACTCTTGCTCCTGGTTGTGTGCGTAGTCCCCAGGATATGGTTTATTACTTCTCTGAAAAATATTTTCCTGCTCATATGAAACAAGTTGCCTTACAGGAAATATTTAACTTTGTGCAAATCAAAGAAGAGAGTCTCCCACAAGCTTGGGGAGGCTTTGCCAGTTACTTAATGCTTTGCCTGATCATCCTCTTAAGAAAAATGAAATACTTGATATCTTCTATAATGGACTAACCGATGCTTCTAGGGACTTCCTAGATAGTTGTGCTAGTTGTGTTCTCAGGGGACGGACTATTGCTTAAGCCGAAGAATTATTGAATAACATATTGACAAATTATGATGATTGGACTATTCCTGAACCACCGCCTAAACCCACTCCGAAGAAGAGGGGTATATTATATCTCAGTCCTGAAGATATGCAAGAGGCAAAGAAATCTATGAAGGAAAAAGGTATTAAAGCTGAAGATGTTAAAATTTACCTCCTATTGAAGAAACACATGGGCTTAATACACCACCACTGCCTAAGGTGGTAGAGGTAAATTATCTTATGAAGTTTAATGAAAATGATAATCCTCACAATATGCATCCTAGTCAATGCCTTTATGAGTTTGAAAACTACATTAGAAAACAAGATCACTTCAATGCAAATGTTATGAAACAATTGAAATATAATTCTGATATGACTGCTTGCTTGAGTCACTTGTTATTTAGAATAGCAAATGATGTTAGAGGTGTTGGAAAACATGCTTCTATGGTTCAAACTCAATTAGAACAAGTTGCTAAGTCACAAAGAGAATTAATTGATGAAATGAATCATAATATGCATGACTTTGCTGTTAGAGTTGCAACTAGAGGAGGTAAAATGACTCAGGAACCACTTTATCCCGAAGGACATCCTAAAATAATTGAACAAGATTCACAAAGAAATAACACCAGTGCACCTAGTCCTTCTAAAAGGAAAAAGAAAAAGAAAAATGATAGGACTTCACATGCTTCTTGTGATCCTGAAGTAGAGAAACCTCCTGATAATGAAAATGAAACTTCTATCTCTGATGCCGAAACTCAATCTGGTAATGAACGCTCACCTAGCGATAATGAAAAAGATAATGTTGATGTTCATGAAGACACTCAACCAAACAATGAAAAAGAACCAGATAATGATGTTGAGATAGAACCACCTGTTGATCTTGATAACCCACAACCTAAGAATAAAAGGTATGATAAAAGAGACTTTGTGGCTAGGAAATACGGTAAAGAAAGAGAACCGTGGGTTCAAAAACCTATGCCTTTTCCACCCAAGTCAAATAAAAAGAATGATGATGAAGAATTTGAAAGCTTTGCTGAAATGCTGAGGCCAGTCTTTTTGCGTACTCGCTTGACTGATATCTTGTAGATGCCTCCTTATGCAAAGTATATGAAAGACATCATCACAAATAAGAGAAAAATACCGGAAGATGAAATCTCCACTATGCTTGGTAATTATACTTTCAAAGATGGAGTTCCTAAAAAACTTGGAGATCCGGGAATACCAACTATACCTTGCTCCATCAAAAAGAATTATGTGAAAATTGCTTTGTGTGATTTAGGAGCTGGTGTTGGTGTTATGCCTTTCTCTTTATATAAAAGACTTGACTTGAATAAACTCACACCTACTGAAATATCTTTGCAAATGGCTGATAAATCAACTACCATACCTATCGGTGTATGTGAGGATGTGCCCGTTGTTGTTGCTAATGTTATTATTTTGACTGACTTTGTTATACTTGAGATGCCCGAGGACGACAACATGTCGATTATCCTTGGTAGACCCTTCTTGAATACTGTAGGGGCTGTTATTGATTGCAATAAAAGCAAGGTCACTTTTCATATTAATGGTAATGAGCATACGGTGCACTTTCCGAAAAAACAATTCCAAGTGAATGGTATTAATGTTATTGAAAAATCTCCGACAATCACTATTGGCAGTTTTCAAATACCTCTATGATACGTCTCCAACGTATCTATAATTTTTGATTGTTCCATGCTATATTATATCTTGTTTTGGACATTATTGGGCTTTATTATACACTTTTATATTATTTTTGGGACTAACCTATTAACTGGAGGCCCAGCCCAGAATTGCTGTTTTTTGCCTATTTCAGAGTTTCGCAGAAAACGAATATCAAACGGAGTCCAAACGGAATGAAACCTTCGGGATCGTGATTTTCAGAACGAACATGATCCGGAGGACTTGGACCCTACGTCAAGACATCAACCAGGAAGGCACGAAGTAGGGGGGTGTTGGGGAACGTAGCATAAATTCAAAATTTTCCTACGTGTCACCAAGATCTAACCATGGAGTCATCTAGCAACGAGGAAGGAGTGGATCTACATACCCTTGTAGATCGCGCACGGAAGCGTTCAAGAGAACGGGGTTGATGGAGTCGTACTCGTTGTGATCCAAATCACCGATGATCCTAGCGCCGAACGGACGGCACCTCCGCGTTCAACACACGTACGGAGCAGCGACGTCTCCTCCTTCTTGATCCAGCAAGGGGGAAGGAGAGGTTGATGGAGATCTAGCAGCACGACGGCGTGGTAGTGGAAGTAGCGGGATTCCAACAGGGCTTCGCCAAGCGCTGCGGGAGGAGGGAGATGTGTCATGGGAGGGAGAGGGAGGCGCCAGGGCTTAGGTGTTGCTGCCCTCCCTTCCCCCCACTATATATAGGGCCAAGGGAGAGGGGGGGGGGCGCAGCCTTGGCCCTTCCTCCAAGGAAGGGTGCGGCCAGGGAGGAGTCCATCCTCCCCAAGGCACCCAGGAGGTGCCTTCCCCCTTTAGGACTCTTCCTTTTCCTTATCTCTTGGCGCATGGGCCTCTTGGGGCTGGTGCCCTTGGCCCATATAGGCCAAGGCGCACACCCCTACAGCCCATGTGGCCCTCCGGGGCAGGTGGACCCCCGGACCCCTTTTGGCACTCCCAGTACAATACCGATAATGCGCGAAACTTTTCCGGCGACCAAAACAAGACTTCCCATATATAAATATTTACCTCCGGACCATTCCGGAACTCCTCGTGACGTCCGGGATCTCATCCGGGACTCCGAACAACTTTCAGGTTACCGCATACTAATATCTCTATAACCCTAGCGTCACCGAACCTTAAGTGTGTAGACCCTACGGGTTCGGGAGACATGCAGACATGACCGAGATGACTCTCCGATCAATAACCAACAGCGGGATCTGGATACCCATGTTGGCTCCCACATGTTCTACGATGATCTCATCAGATGAACCACGATGTCAAGGACTTAATCAATCCCGTATACAATTCCCTTTGTCTAGCGGTACGATACTTGCCCGAGATTCGATCGTCGGTATCCCGATACCTTGTTCAATCTCGTTACCGGCAAGTCTCTTTACTCGTTTCGTAACACATCATCCCGTGATCAACTCCTTGATCACATTGTGCACATTATGATGATGTCCTACCGAGTGGGCCCAGAGATACCTCTCCGTTTACACGGAGTGACAAATCCCAGTCTCGATTCGTGCCAACCCAACAGACACTTTCGGAGATACATGTAGTGTACCTTTATAGCCACCCAGTTAGGTTGTGACGTTTGGCACACCCAAAGCACTCCTACAGTATTCGGGAGTTGCACAATCTCATGGTCTAAGGAAATGATACTTGACATTAGAAAAGCTTTAGCATACGAAGTACATGATCTTGTGCTAGGCTTAGGATTGGGTCTTTGTCCATCACATCATTCTCCTAATGATGTGATCCCGTTATCAATGACATCCAATGTCCATGGTCAGGAAACCGTAACCATCTATTGATCAACGAGCTAGTCAACTAGAGGCTTACTAGGGACATGGTGTTGTCTATGTATCCACACATGTATCTGAGTTTCCTATCAATACAATTCTAGCATGGATAATAAATGATTATCATGAACAAGGAAATATAATAAGAACTAATTTATTATTGCCTCTAGGGCATATTTCCAACAGTCTCCCACTTGCACTAGAGTCAATAATCCAGTTTACATCGATATGTGATTAATACTCAAGGTCACATCCCCATGTGACTAACACCCAAAGAGTTTACTAGAGTCAATAATCTAGTTCAAATTACCATGTGATTAACACTCGATGAGTTCTGGGTTTGAACATGTTATGCTTGTGAGAGATGTTATAGTCAACGGGTCTGAATCTTTCAGATCCGTATGTACTTCGCAAATCTCTATGTCAACTTGTAGATGCAGCTACTACGCTATATTTGGAGCCATTTCAAATAACTGTTCTACTTGGAGCTATTCTAAATTGTTGCTCCATTTACGTATCCGGTATCTCTACTCAGAGCTATCCGGATAGGTGTTAAGCTTGCATCGTAACTCTTTACGTCGAACTCTTTTACCACCTCCATAATCGAGAAAATTCCTTAGTCCACTAGTTACTAAGGATAACTTTGACCGCTATCTTGTGATCCATTCTTGGATCACTCTTGTACCCCTTGACTGACTCATGGCAAGGCACATTTTAGGTGCGGTACACAACATAGCATACTGTAGGGCCTATGTCTTAAGCATAGGGGACGACCTTCGTCCTTTCTCTCTATTCTGCCGTGGTCGAGCTTTAAGTCTTAACTTCATACCTTACAACTCAGGCAAGAACTCCTTCTTTGACTGATCCATCTTGAACACCTTCAAGATCATGTCAAGGTATGTGCTCATTTGAAAGTACCATTAAGCGTTTTGATCTATCCTTATAGATCTTGATGCTCAATGTTCAAGTAGCTTAATCCAGGCTTTCCATTGAAAAACACTTTCCAAATAACCCTATATGCTTTCCAGAAATTCTACGTTATTTCTGATCAACAATATGTCAACAACATATATTCATCAGAAATTATATAGTGCTCCCACTCACTTCTTTGGAAATACAAGTTTCTCATAAACTTTGTATAAACCCAAAATCTTTGATCATCATCAAAGCATACATTCCAACTCCGAGATGCTTACTCCAGTCCCTAGAAGGATTGCTGGAGCTTTGCATACTTATTAGCATCTTTCAGGATTGACAAAACCTTCCGGTTTGTATCACATACAACCTTTCCTTAAAAAAGCATCAAGGAAACAATGTTTTGACATCCTATCTGCAAGATTTCATAAATAATACAGTAATCGCTAATATAATTCCAACAGACTCTTAGCATCGCTATGAGTGAGAAAGTCTCATCGTAGTCAACTCCTTGAACTTATCGGAAAACATCTTAACGACAAGTCGAGCTTTCTTAATGGTGACATTTACCATCATTGTCCGTCTTCCTTTTAAAATCCATCTGTACTCAACAGCCTCACGACCATCGAGCTGTTCTGTCAAAGTCTACACTTTGTTTCCATACATGGATCCTCTCTCGGATTTTATGGCCTCGAGCCATTTATCGGAATTCGGGCCCACCATCGCTTCTCCATAGCTCGTAGGTTCATTGTTGTCTAGCAACATGACTTCCAAGACCGGATTACGTACCACTCTGAAGTAGTACGCATCCTTGTCATCCCACGGGGTTTGGTAGTGACTTGATCTGAAGTTTCATGATCACTATCATAAGCTTCCACTTCAATTGGTGTAGGTGCCACAGGAACAACTCCTGTGCCCTGCCACACACTAGTTGAAGAGACGGTTCAATAACCTCATCAAGTCTCCACCATCCTCCCACTCAATTCTTTCGAGAGAAACTTTTCCTCGAGAAAGGACCCGATTCTAGAAACAATCCCTTATTGCTTTCGGATCTGAGACAGGAGGTATACCCAACTGTTTTGGGTGTCCTATGAAGATGCATTTATCCGCTTTGGGTTCAAGCTTATCAGCCTGAAACTTTTCCACATAAGCGTCGCAGCCCGAAACTTCTAAGAAATGATAGCTTAGGTTTCTCTAAACCATAGTTCATATGGTGTCATCTCATCGGAATTACGTGGTGCCCCTTTTAAAGTGAATGTGGTTGTCTCTAATGCCTAACGCATAAACTATTGTGGTAATTCGATAAGAGACATCATGGTATGCATCATATCTAATAGGGTGCAGTTATGATGTTCGGACACACCATCACACTATGGTGTTCCAGGCTGTATGAGTTGTGAAACAATTTCCACAATGTCTTAATTCCGTGCCAAACTCGTAATTCAGATATTCATCTCTATGATCATATCATAGATATTTTATCCTCTTGTCACGACGATCTTTCAACTTCACCCTAAAATTACTTGAACCTTTCAATAATTCAGACTCGTGATTCATCAAGTAAATATACTCAACATCTACTCAAATCATCTGTGAAGTAAGAACATAACGATATCCACTACACGCCTCAGCACTCATTGGACTGCACACATCAAAATGTATTACTTCCAACAAGTTGCTTTCTAGTTCCATTTTACTGAAAACGAGGCTTTCAGTCATCTTGCCCATGTGGTATGATTTGCATGTCTCAAGTGATTCAAAATCAAGTGAGTCCAAACGATCCATCTGTATAGAGTTTCTTCATGCATATCTGCCAACAAACATGGTTCGCATGTCTCAATCCTTTGAAAAATGAGTGAGTCCAAAGATCCATCAACATGGAGCTTCTTCATGCGTTTTATACCGATATGACTTAAGTGGCAGTGCCACAAGTAGGTGGTACTATCATTACTATCTTATATCTTTTGGCATGAACATGTGTATCACTATGATCGAGATTCAATGAACCATTCATTTTAGGTGCAAGACCATTGAAGGTATTATTCAAATAAACAGAGTAACCGTTATTCTCCTTAAATGAATAACCGTATTGCGATAGACATAATCCAATCATGTCTATGCTCAACGCAAACACCAATCTCGATGGTAGAGGGAGCGTGCGATGCTTGATCATATCAACATTGGAAACACTTCCAACACATATCGTCAGCTCACCTTTAGCTAGTCTCCGTTTATTCCATAGCTTTTATTTCGAGTTACTAACACTTAGCAACCGAACCGGTATCTAATACCCTGGTGCTACTAGGAGTACTAGTAAAGTACACATCAACACAATGTATATCCAATATACTTCTATCGACCTTGCCAGCCTTCTCATCTACCAAGTATCTAGGGTAATTCTGCTCCAGTGGCTGTTCCCCTTATTACAGAAGCACTTAGTCTCGGGTTTAGGTTCAACCTTGGGTTTCTTCACTAGAGCAGCAGCTGAATTGCCGTTTCATGAAGTATCCCTTCGTGTCCTTGCCCTTCTTGAAACTAGTGGTTTCACCAACCATCAACAATTGATGCTCCTTCTTGATTTCTACTTTTGTGGTGTCAAACATCGCGAATAACTCAAGGATCATCATATATGTCCCTGATATATTATAGTTCATCACGAAGCTCTAGCAGCTTGGTGGTAATGACTTCGGAGAAACATCACTATCTCATCTGGAAGATCAACTCCCACTCGATTCAAGCGATTGTTGTACTTAGACAATTTGAGCACAAGTTCAACAATTGAGCTTTTCTCCCTTAGTTTGCAGGCTAAGAAAATCGTCGGAGGTCTTATACCTCTTGACGTGGGCACGAGCCTGAAATCCCAATTTCAGCCCTCGAAACATCTCATATGTTTCGCAACGTTTCAAAACGTCTTTGGTGCCTCAACTCTAAACCGTTTAACTGAACTATCACGTAGTTATCAAAATGTGTATGTCAGATGTTCGCAACATCCACAGACGACGTTCGAGGTTCAGCACACTGAGCGGTGCATTAAGGACATAAGCCTTCTATGAAGCAATGAGGACAATCCTCAGTTTACGGACCTAGTCAGCATAATTGCTACTATCAACTTTCAACTAAATTTTCTCTAGGAACATATCTAAACAGTAGAACCGAAGCGCAAGCTACGACATAATTTGCGAAGACCTTTTGACTATGTTCAGGATAATTAAGTTCATCTTATGAACTCCCACTCAGATAGACATCCCTCCAGTCATCTAAGTGATTACATGATCCGAGTCAACTAGGCCGTGTCCGATCATCACGTGAGACGGACTAGTCATCATCGGTGAACATCTTCATGTTGATCGTATCTACCATACGACTCATGCTCGACCTTTCGGTCTCTTGTGTTCCGAGGCCATGTCTGTACATGCTAGGCTCGTCAAGTTAACCTAAGTGTTTCGCATGTGTTCCGAGTCCATGTCTGTACATGCTAGGCTCGTCAACACCCGTTGTATTCGAACGTAAGAATCTATCACACCCGATCATCACGTGGTGATTCGGAACGACGAACTTTCGCAACGGTGCACAGTTAGGGGGAACACCTTCTTGAAATTTTAGTGAGGGATCATCTTATTACTACCGTTGTTCTAAGCAAATAAGATGTATAAACATGATAAACATCACATGCAATCAAATAGTGACATGATATGGCCAATATCATATTGCTCCTTTTGATCTTCATCTTCGGGGCTCCATGATCATCATCATCACCGGCATGACACCATGATCTCCATCATCATGATCTCTATCATCGTGTCTTCATGAAGTTGTCTCGTCAACTATTACTTCTACTACTACAGCTAATGGTTAGCAATAAAGTAAAGTAATTACATGACGTTTATGTTGACACGCAGGTCATACAATTAATAAAGACAACTCCTATGGCTCCTGCCGGTTGTCATACTCATCGACATGCAAGTCGTGATTCCTATTACAAGAACATGATCAATCTCATACATCACATATCATTCATCACATTCTTCTTGGCCATATCACATCACATAGCATACCCTGCAAAAACAAGTTAGACGTCCTCTAATTGTTGTTTGCATGTTTTACGTGGCTGCTATGGGTTTCTAGCAAGAACGTTTCTTACCTACGCAAAAACCACAACGTGATATGCCAATTACTATTTACCCTTCATAAGGACCCTTCTCATCGAATCCGATCCGACTAAAGTGGGAGAGACAGACACCCGCTAGCCACCTTATGCAACTAGTGCATGTCAGTCGATGGAACCAGTCTCACGTAAGAGTACGTGTAAGGTCGGTCTGGGATGCTTCATCCCACAATGCCGCCGAATCAATATTGGACTAGTAACGGTAAGCATATTGAACAAAATCAACGCCCACAACTACTTTGTGTTCTACTCATGCATAGAAACTACGCATAGACCTAGCTCATGATGCCACTGTTGGGGAACGTAGCATAAATTCAAAATTTTCCTACGTGTCACCAAGATCTATCCATGGAGTCATCTAGCAACGAGGGAGGAGTGGATCTACATACCCTTGTAGATCGCGCGCGGCAGCGTTCAAGAGAACGGAGTTGATGGAGTCGTACTCGTCGTGATCCAAATCACCGATGATCCTAGCGCCGAACGGACGACACCTCCGCGTTCAACACACGTACGGAGCAGCGACGTCTCCTCCTTCTTGATCCAGCAAGGGGGAAGGAGAGGTTGATGGAGATCCAGCAGCACGACGGCGTGGTGGTGGAAGTAGCGGGATTCCAACAGGGCTTCGCCAAGCGCTGCGGGAGGAGGGAGATGTGTCATGGGAGGGAGAGGGAGGCGCCAGGGCTTAGGTGTTGCTGCCCTCCCTTCCCCCCACTATATATAGGGCCAAGGGAGAGGGGGGGGGGGGCGCAGCCTTGGCCCTTCCTCCAAGGAACGGTGCGGCCAGGGAGGAGTCCATCCTCCCCAAGGCACCCAGGAGGTGCCTTCCCCCTTTAGGACTCTTCCTTTCCCTTATCTCTTGGCGCATGGGCCTCTTGGGGCTGGTGCCCTTGGCCCATATAGGCCAAGGCGCACACCTCTACAGCCCATGTGCCCCCCCGGGGCAGGTGGACCCCCTTGGTGGACCCCCGGACCCCTTTCGGCACTCCCAGTACAATACCGATAATGCCCGAAACTTTTCCGGCGACCAAAACAAGACTTCCCATATATAAATATTTATCTCCGGACCATTCCGGAACTCCTCGTGACGTCCGGGATCTCATCCAGGACTCCGAGCAACTTTCGGGTTACCGCATACGAATATCTCTATAACCCTAGCGTCACCGAACCTTAAGTGTGTAGACCCTACGGGTTCGGGAGACATGCAGACATGACCGAGATGACTCTCCGGTCAATAACCAACAGCGGGATCTGGATACCCATGTTTGCTCCCACATGTTCCACGATGATCTCATCGGATGAACCACGATGTCAAGGACTTAATCAATTCCGTATACAATTCCCTTTGTCTAGCGGTACGATACTTGCCTGAGATTCGATCGTCGGTATCCCGATACCTTGTTCAATCTCGTTACCGGCAAGTCTCTTTACTCGTTTCGTAACACATCATCCCGTGATCAACTCCTTGATCACATTGTGCACATTATGATGATGTCCTACCGAGTGGGCCCAGAGATACCTCTCCGTTTACACGGAGTGATAAATCCCAGTCTCGATTCGTGCCAACCCAACAGACACTTTCAGAGATACCTGTAGTGTACCTTTATAGCCACCCAGTTATGTTGTGACATTTGGCACACCCAAAGCACTCCTACGGTATCCGGGAGTTGCACAATCTCATGGTCTAAGGAAATGATACTTGACATTAGAAAAGCTTTAGCATACGAAGTACATGATCTTGTGCTAGGCTTAGGATTGGGTCTTTGTCCATCACATCATTCTCCTAATGATGAGATCCCGTTATCAATGACATCCAATGTCCATGGTCAGGAAACCGTAACCATCTATTGATCAACGAGCTAGTCAACTAGAGGCTTACTAGGGACATGGTGTTGTCTATGTATCCACACATGTATCTGAGTTTCCTATCAATACAATTCTAGCATGGATAATAAACGATTATCATGAACAAGGAAATATAATAATAACTAATTTATTATTGCCTCTAGGGCATATTTCCAACAGGGGGCGCGCCCTCTACCCTCGTGGGGCCCATGTTGCTCCACCGACGTACTTCTTCCTCCTATATATACCTACGTACCCCCAAACTACTAGATACGGAGCCAAAACCCTAATTCCACTGCCATAACTTTCTGTATCCATGAGATCCCATCTTGGAGCCTTTTCCAGAGCTCCGCCGGAAGGGGGCATTGATCACGGAGGGCTTCTACATCAACACCATTGCCTCTCCGATGAAGTGTGAGTAGTTTACTTTAGACCTTCGGGTCCATAGTTATTAGCTAGATGACTTCTTCTCTTTTTGGATCTCAATACAAAGTTCTCCCCCTCTCTTGTGGAGATCTATTCGATGTAATCTTCTTTTGCGGTGTGTTTGTTGAGATCGATGAATTGTGGGTTTATGATCAAGTTTATCTATGAACAATATTTGAATCTTCTCTGAATTCTTTTATGTATGATTGGTTATCTTTGCAAGTCTCTTCAAATTATCAGTTTGGTTTGGCCTACTAGATTGATCTTTCTTGCAATGGGAGAAGTGCTTAGCTTTGGGTTGAATCTTGCGGTGTCCTTTCCCAGTGACAGTAGGGGCAGCAAGGCACATATTGTATTGTTGCCATCGAGGATAACAAGATGGGATTTATATCATATTGCATGAGTTTATCCCTCTACATCATGCCATCTTCCTTAAAGCGTTACTCTGTTCTTTTGAACTTAATACTCTAGATGCATGCTGGATAGCGGTCGATGTGTGGAGTAATAGTAGTAGATGCAGGCAGGAGTCGGTCTACTTGTCTCGGATGTGATGCCTATATACATGATCATACCTAGATATTCTCATAACTATGCTCAATTCTGTCAATTGCTCAATAGTAATTTGTTTACCACCATAATACTTATGCTCTCAAGAGAAGCCACTAGTGAAACTATGGCCCCCGGGTCTATTTTCCATCATATTAATCTTCCATCAACAAGATATTTCCTTTTCCGTTTATTCTGCTTTCTTTACTTTGCATCTTTATCATAAAAATACCAAAAATATTATCTTATCATATCTATCAGATCTCACTTTCGTAAGTGACCGTGAAGGGATTGACAACCCCTTTATTGCGTTGGTTGCGAGGATTTTATTTGTTTGTGTAGGTGCAGGGACTCGTGCGTGGCCTCCTAATGGATTGATACCTTGGTTCCCAAAAACTGAGGGAAATACTTATGCTACTTTGCTGCATCACCCTTTCCTCTTCAAGGGAAAACCAACGCAGTGCTCAAGAGGTAGCAAGAAGGATTTCTGGCGCCGTTGCCGGGGAGTCTACGCAAAAGTCAACATACCAAGTACCCATCATAAACCCTTATCTCCCGCATTACATTATTTGCCATTTGCCTCTCGTTTTCCTCTCCCCCACTTCACCCTTGCCATTTTATTCGCCCTCTCTCTCCTTCCTCCTTCTCTTTCTCTATTTGCCTTTATTTTCCCGTCTCTTGTTTGGTTGCGTGTTGGATTGCTTGCTTGTCATGATGGCTCAATATAATACCAAATTGTGTGACTTTACTAATACCAACAACAATGATTTTATTAGCACTCGGATTGCTCCTCTTACCGATGCTGAATCTTGTGAAATTAATGCTGCTTTGCTGAATCTTGTCATGAAAGATCTGTTTTCCGGCCTTCCTAGTGAAGATGCTGCTACCCATCTAAACAAATTTGTTGATTTGTGTGATATGCAAAAGAATAAAGATGTGGACAATGATATTGTTAAATTGAAGCTATTTCCTTTTTTCGCTTAGAGATCGTGCTAAAGCTTGGTTTTCGTCTTTGCGTAAAAATAGTATTGATTCGTGGAACAAGTGCAAAGATGCTTTTATCTCTAAGTATTTTCCTCCCGCTAAGATCATCTCTCTTAGAAACGATATCATGAATTTTAAGCAACTTGATCATAAACATGTTGCACAAGCTTGGGAGAGGATGAAATTAATGATACGTAATTGCCCTACACATGGTTTGAATTTATGGATGATTATACAAAAATTTTATGCCGGATTGAATTTTGCTTCTAGAAATCTTTTAGTTTCGGCCGCGGGAGGAACTTTTATGGAAATCACTTTAGGAGAAGCTACTAAACTCCTAGATAATATTATGGTTAATTATTCTCAATGGCACACTGAAAGATCTACTAATAAGAAAGTGCATGCGATAGAAGAAATTAATGTTTTGAGTGGAAAGATGTATGAACTTATGAAATTATTTGCTAATAAAAGTGTTTCTTCTGATCCTAATGATATGCCTTTGTCTACTATAATTGAGAATAATAATGAATCTATGGATGTGAATTTTCTTGGTAGGAATAATTTTGGTAACAACGCGTATAGAGGAACCCTAGGCCGTATCCTAGTAATTCCTCTAATAATTATGGTAATTCCTATAACAATTCTTATGGAAATTTTAATAAGATACCCTATGATTTTGAATCTAATATTAAATAATTTATTACTTCACAAAAGAATTACAATGCTTTGATTGAAGAAAAATTGCTTAAGATTGATGAGTTGGCTAGGAACGTTGATAGAATTTCTCTTGATGTTGATTCTTTGAAACTTAGATCTATTCCACCTAAGCATGATATCAATGAGTCTCTCAAAGCCATGAGAATTTCCATTGATGAGTGCAAAGAAAGAACCGCTAGGATGCGTGGTAAGAAAGATTTCTTTATAAAAGCGTGTTCTTCTAGTTTCCATGATAATAAAGATGAAGATCTAAAAGTTATTGATGTGTCCCCTATTAAATATTTGTTTTGCAATATGAATCTTGATAATGATGGGACTGAATATGATCCGCCTTTACCTAGAAGACGTTCCAAAAATTCGGAGTCTTCAGATCTTGATGCTAAAATTGTTAAAAGTGGGATTGAAGAAGTCAAAACTTTAAATATCAATCAACCCACTATTTTGGATCTCAAGGAATTTAATTATGATAATTGCTCTTTGATAGATTGTATTTCCTTATTGCAATCCGTGCTAAATTCTCCTCATGCTTATAGTCAAAATAAAGCCTTTACCAAACATATCGTTGATGCTTTCATGCAATCTTATGAAGAAAAACTTGAGTTGGAAGTTTCTATCCCTCGAAAACTTTATGATGAGTGGGAACCTACTATTAAAATTAAAATTAAAGATCATTAATGCTATGCTTTGTGTGATTTGGGTGCTAGTGTTTCCACGATTCCAAAGACTTTGTGTGATTTGCTAGGTTTCCGTGATTTTGATGACTGCTCTTTAAACTTGCACCTTGCGGATTCAACTATTAAGAAACCTATGGGAAGAATTAATGATGTTCTTATTGTTGCAAATAGGAATTATGTGCCCGTAGATTTTATTGTTCTTGACATAGATTGCAATCCTTCATGTCCTATTATTCTTGGTAGACCTTTCCTTAGAACGATTGGTGCAATTATTCATATGAAGGAAGGGAATATTAGATTCCAATTTCCATTAAGGAAAGGCATGGAACACTTCCCTATAAATAAAATTAAATTACCACATGAATCTATTATGAGAGCCACTTATGGATTGCCTACCAAAGATGGCAATACATAGATCTATCCTTGCTTTTATGCCTAGCTAGGGGCGTTAAACGATAGCGCTTGTTGGGAGGCAACCCAATTTTATTTTTATTCCTTGCTTTTTTCTCGGGTTTGGTAATAAATAATTTATCTAGACTCTGTTTTGGTTGTGTTTTTTGTGTTTAATTAGTTTTTGTGCCAAGTAGAACCGTTGGGAACACTTGGGGAAAGTCTTTTTAATCTTGCTGTAAAAAACAGAAACTTTAGCGCTCACGAGAATTGCTGCCATTTTTATTTGGAAAGTTCTATTTAGTTAATTCTTTTTGAAGATGATTAATAGATAAATTAATCACGTCTAGCAATTTATTTTAGAATTTTTGGGGTTCCAGAACGTGCGTTAGCTACAGATTACTACAGATTGTTCTATTTTTGACAGATTCTGTTTTTCGTGTGTTGTTTGCTTATTTTGATGAATATATAGCTAGTAAAATAGTTTATAAACCATAGATAAGTTGGAATATAGTAGGTTTAACACCAATATAAATAAATAATGAGTTCGTTACAGTACCTTGAAGTGGTGTTTTGTTTTCTTTCGCTAACGGAGCTCACGAGATTTTCTACTTTAAGTTTTGTGTTGTGAAGTTTTCAAGTTTTGGGTGAAAGATTTGATGGATTATGGAACAAGGAGTGGCAAGAGCCTAAGCTTGTGGATGCCCATGGCACCCCAAGATAATCTAAGGATACCTAAAAGCCAAAGCTTGGGGATGCCCCGGAAGGCATCCCCTCTTTCGTCTACTTCCATCGGTAACTTTACTTGGAGCTATATTTTTATTCACCACATGATATGTGTTTTGCTTGGAGCGTCTTGTATTATTTGAGTATTTATTTGTTAGTTTTCCACAATCATCCTTTCTGTACACACCTTTTGAGAGAGACACACATGATTCGGAAATTGTTAGAATACTCTATGTGCTTCACTTATATCTTTTGAGTTATATAGTTTTTGCTCTAGTGCTTCACTTATATCTTTTAGAGCACGGTGGTGGATTTGTTTTATAGAAACTATTGTTCTCTCATGCTTCACTTAGATTATTTTGAGAGTCCTACAAAACAGTGTGGTAATTTGCTTTAATTATGTTAGGCATTCAAGATTTTTTTCTTATGAGTGTGTTGAATACTATGAGAAGTTTGATACTTGATAATTGTTTTGAGATATGGAGATGGTGATATTAGAGTCATGCTAGTTGAGTAGTTGTGAATTTGAGAAATACTTGTGTTGAAGTTTGTGATTCCCGTAGCATGCACGTATGGTGAACCGTTATGTGATGAAGTCGGAGCATGATTTATTTATTGATTGTCTTCCTTATGAGTGGCGGTTGGGGACGAGCGATGGTATTTTCCTACCAATCTATCCCCCTAGGAGCATGCGCGTAATACTATGCTTCGATAACTAATAGATTTTTGCAATAAGTGTGTGAGTTCTTTATGACTAATGTTGAGTCCATGGATTATACGCACTCTCACCCCTCCATCATTGCTAGCCTCTCTAATACCGCGCACCTTTCGCCGGTATCATACACCCACCATATACCTTCCTCAAAACAGCCACCATACCTACCTATCATGGCATTTCCATAGCCATTCCGAGATATATTGCCATGCAACTTTCCACCGTTCCATTTACTATGACACACTCCATCATTGTCATATTGCTTTGCATGATCATGTAGTTGACATTGTATTTGTGGCAAAGTCACCATTCATAATTCTTTCATACATGTCACTCATGCATCATTGCACATCCCGATGCACCGCCGGAGGCATTCACATAGTCATATTTTGTTCTATGTATTGAGTTGTAATTGTTGAGTTGTAAGTAAATAAAAGTGTGATGATCATCATTTTTAGAGCATTGTACCAAGTGAGGAAAGGATGATGGAGACTATGATTCCCCCACAAGTCGGGATGAGACTCTAGACTAAAAAAAGAGGCCATAAAAAGAGAAAAGGCTCAAATAAAAAAATGAGAGAAAAAGAGAGAAGGGACAATGCTACTATCCTTTTGCCACACTTTTGCTTCAAAGTAGCACCATGATCTTCATGATAGAGAGTCTCTTATGATATCACTTTCATATACTAGTGGGAATTTTTCATTATAGAACTTGGCTTGTATATTCCAATGATGAGCTTCCTCAAAATGCCCTAGGTCTTCGTGAGCAAGCGAGTTGGATGCACACCCACTTAGTTCCTTTTGTTGAGCTTTCATATACTTATAGCTCTAGTGCATCCGTTGCATGGCAATCCCTACTCACTCACATTGATATCTATTAATGGGCATCTCCATAGCCCGTTGATACGCCTAGTTGATGTGAGACTATCTTCCCTTTTTGTCGTCTCCACAACCACCATTCTATTCCACATATAGTGCTATGTCCATGGCTCACGCTCATGTATTGCGTGAAGATTGAAAAAGTTTGAGAACACCAAAAGTATGAAACAATTGCTTGGCTTGTCATCGGGGTTGTGCATGATTTAAATACTTTGTGTGGTGAAGATGGAGCATAGACAGACTATATGATTTTGTAGGGATAACTTTCTTTGGCCATGTTATTTTGAAGAGACATAATTGCTTACTTAGTAAGTTTGAAGTATTATTATTTCTATGTCAATATTGAATTTTTGTCTTGAATCTTTCGGATCTGAATATTCATACCACAATTGAGAGAATTACATTTAAATTATGCCAAGTAGCATTCCACATCAACAATTTTGTTTTTATCATTTACCTACTCGAGGACGAGCATGAATTAAGCTTGGGGATGCTTGATACGTCTCCAACGTATCTATAATTTTTTATTGTTCCATGATATATTATATCCTGTTTTGGACATTATTGGGCTTTATTATACACTTTTATATTATTTTTGGGACTAACTATTAACCGGAGGCCCAACCCAGAATTGCTATTTTTTGCCAATTTCAGAGTTTTGCAGAAAAAGAATATAAAACGGAGTCCAAATGGAATGAAACCTTCGGGAATGTGATTTTCGGAACGAACATGATCCAGAGGACTTGGACCCTACGTCAAGACATCAACCAAGAAGGCACGAGGTAGGGGGCGCGCCTACCCCCCCAGGCGCGCCCTCCACCCTCGTGGGGCCCATGTTGCTCCACCGATGTACTTCTTCCTCCTATATATACCTACATACCCCCAAACTACCAGATACGGAGCCAAAACCCTAATTCCACCACCGTAACTTTTTGTATCCATGAGATCCCATCTTGGGGCCTTTTCTGGAGCTCCGCCGGAGGGGGCATCGATCACGGAGGGCTTCTACATCAACACCATAGCCTCTCCGATGAAGTGTGAGTAGTTTACTTCAGACCTTCAGGTCCATAGTTATTAGCTAGATGACTTCTTCTCTCTTTTTGGATCTCAATACAAAGTTCTCCCCCTCTCTTGTGGAGATCTATTCAATGTAATCTTCTTTTGCGGTGTGTTTGTTGAGACTGATGAATTGTGGGTTTATGATCAAGTTTATCTATGAACAATATTTGAATCTTCTCTGAATTCTTTTATGTATGATTGGTTATCTTTGCAAGTCTCTTCGAATTATCAGTTTGGTTTGGCCTACTAGATTGATCTTTCTTGCAATGGGAGAAGTGCTTAGCTTTGGGTTCAATCTTGCGGTGTCCTTTCCCAGTGACAATAGGGGCAGCAAGTCGCATATTGTATTGTTGACATCGATGATAACAAGATGGGGTTTATATCATATTGCATGAGTTTATCCCTCTACATCATGTCATCTTGCTTAAAGCGTTACTCTGTTCTTTTGAACTTAATACTCTAGATGCATGCTGGATAGCGGTCGATGTGTGGAGTAATAGTAGTAGATGCAGGCAGGAGTCGGTCTACTTGTCTCGGACGTGATGCCTATATACATGATCATACCTAGATATTCTCATAACTATGCTCAATTCTGTCAATTGCTCAACAGTAATTTGTTTACCCACCATAATACTTATGCTCTCGAGAGAAGCCACTAGTGAAACCTATGGCCCCCAGGTCTATTTTCCATCATATTAATCTTCCATCAACAAGCTATTTCCTTTACTGTTTATTTTTCTTTCTTTACTTTGCATCTTTATCATAAAAATACCAAAAATATTATCTTATCATATCTACCAGATCTCACTTTTGTAAGTGACCGTGAAGGGATTGACAACCCCTTTATTGCGTTGGTTGCGAGGATTTTATTTGTTTGTGTAGGTGCGAGGGACTCGTGCGTCGCCTCCTACTGGATTGATACCTTGGTTCTCAAAAACTGAGGGAAATACTTACGCTACTTTGCTGCATCACCCTTTCCTCTTCAAGGGAAAACCAACGCAGTGCTCAAGAGGTAGCACTCTACCTATTGTCAAAAAGAAATATGAAATGCTTATTGTTGGGGAAATGCAAATCCCCATTGAGGTTACTTAGTGATTTACGAAAGTTCTTCGGTTTCATGCTAATTGAAAGTGGTTGTTAATAAGACCCGATCAATCTTATTAATGAATCATTTTTGAACGGTATGAAGTTGATGAATTTAGTAAGCACTATTTTCTATCCCTACTTTTTATTCTCTGTTTTTATTACTTAAATAAAATAAAATGCCATGTTTTTCTATTTTCTAAATTTCCCATGCAATAAAAAATGACCCAAAAATAAAAGTTCTCAGAATGCCTTGAAAATTTTATATGATTTTTTCTGAATATTTAAGAATTTTTTGTGCAAATAATACCAGAGGGAGGTGCACCAGGTGGGCACAACCCACTTGGTAGCTTGTGGTCCCCACGTGGGCCCCCTCACTTACCTCCTCATCCCACATCATCACACACCACCAGAAAAAAAATCCCCATTGCTCTCTCTCCCATGTTCTTGAACTCAAACCCGTGGATTTCGATCTCTTTGCTGGAAGCTCCGTTTCCAAAACTGTTTTGGGGGATTGTTGCTTGGTATGTGACTCCACCATTTGTCCAATTAGTTTTTGTTTTAGTGGTTTATACTTTGAATAATTAGCTACTCTTGGTGCTGCTGTAGATGTGCTTGCATGTTGAATTCTTAGTGATCTAAGTAGTTTTAATGCTTGCTATGGCCTCTATGTATCCCTATGAGTAGTTGCTGTCAATTTTGTGAAGTTTTGTTGACAAAATTTTGTCACCTCATTATTTTATTTTCAGAAAATTGTACGCGGACATGAATATATTCAGTAAGTTTGGCTCAAAGAAGAACTCCAAGGGTGTTATTGGGGAGTCTTCTGACAGTGACCTCCACCCTCCGAGGTTGGCGGAGGTACGGCCGTGCGAATGGCCGCACACCCCGTTCCTGCAAGAGGCTGGAATTCATGAGGAGTTCATGCAATATATTGCCAATGTCGGCCTCACCGACTTCATCGCAGATGAGGGTGGATACAAGATTATGCCTGCAGACATCATTGCTTACCGGAACGCTTAGCCTGCTGCAGAGGCTGCACAGGTGCCTCAGCAGTGGGATGAGTGGATGCCCGCTCCTCAGTACCCCTACCACCCTCCAGGCCGCTGATCAATTACCAACTTAGGCCAAAAGCCTAAGCTTGGGGGAGTACGTGTTCTCACCGACATTATATTCATGTTCACATATCATCCTATTTGTCGGTTGATAACCCGCAAGTATAGGGGATCACAACAGTTTTCGAGGGTAAAGTATTCAACCCAAATTTATAGATTCGACACAAGGGGAGACAAAGAATACTCTCAAGTATTAGCAGCTGAGTTGTCGATTCAACCACACCTGGAAACTTAGTATCTGCAGCAAAGTATTTAGTACCAAAGTAATATGATAGTAGTGGTAATGGTAGCAAAAGGTAACAGTAGTAAAAGTAATGTTTTTGGTATTTTGTAGTGATGATAGCAATAGCAACGGGAAAGTAAATAAGCGAAGAACAATATAGGAAAGCTCGTAGGCAATAGATCGGTGATAGAGAATTAGTCCGGATGCGGTTCATCATGTAACAGTCATAACCTAGGGTGACACAGAACTAGCTCTAGTTCATTGATATAATGTAGGCATGTATTCTGAATATAGTCATGCGTGCTTGTGGAAAAGAACTTGCATGACATCTTTTGTCCTACCCTCCCGTGGCAGCGGGGTCCTTACGGAAACTAAGGGATATTAAGGCCTCCTTTTAATAGAGTACGGAACAAAGCATTAACACATAGTGAATACATGAACTCCTCAAACTACGGTAATCACCGGTAAGTATCCCGATTATTGTCACTTCGGGGTTAACGGATCATAACACATAATAGGTGACTATAGACTTGCAAGATAGGATCAAGAACACTCATATATTGATGAAAACATAATAGGTTCATATCTGAAATCATGGCACTCGGGCCCTAGTGACAAGCATTAAGCATAGCAAAGTCATAGCAACATCAATCTTAGAACATAGTGGATACTAGGGATCAAACCCTAACACAACTAACTCGATTACATGATAGACCCCATCCAACCCATCACCGTACAGCAAGCCTACGATGGAATTACTCACGCACGGCGGTGAGCATCATGAAATTGGTGATGGAGGATGGTTGATGACGACGATGGCGACGGATTCCCCTCTCCGGAGCCCTGAACGGACTCCAGATCAGCCCTCCCGAGAGGTTTTAGGGCTTGGCGAGGGCTCCATATCGTAAAACACGATGAATTCTTCTCTCTTATTTTTTCTCCCCGAAACACAATATATGGAGTTGGAGTTGGAGTTGGAGTCGGAGAGGCACCAGGGGGCCCACAAGGTAGGGGGGCACGCCCTAGGGGGGCAGGCGCGCCCCCACCCTCGTGGCTAGGGTGTGGGCCCCTGGCCTTGATTCTTTGCTAGTATTTTTTTTATTATTTCCAAAAATAATCTCCGTGGAGTTTTAGGTCATTCTGAGAACTTTTGTTTCTGCACATAAATAACACCATGGTAATTCTGCTGAAAACAGTGTCCGTCCGGGTTAGTTCCATTCAAGTCATGCAAGTTAGAGTCCAAAACAAGGGCAAAAGTGTTTGGAAAAGTAGATACGTTGGAGACGTATCAACTCCCCCAAGCTTAAACCTTTGCTTGTCCTCAAGCAATTCAGTTGACAAACTGAAAGTGCTAAAGAAATTTTTTTACAAACTCTGTTTGCTCTTGTTGTTGTAAATATGTAAAGCCAGCATTCAAGTTTTCAGCAAAGATTATAACTAACCACATTCACAATAACACTTAGGTCTCAAGTTTAATCATATCAATAGCATGATCAACTAGCGAGCAATAATAATAAATCTCGGATGACAACACTTTCTCAAAACAATCATAATATGATATAACAAGGTGGTATCTCGCTAGCCCTTTTCGCGACCGCAAAACATAAATGCAGAGCACCTTTAAAGACCAAGGACTGACTAGACATTGTAATTCATGGTAAAAGAGATCCAGTCAAGTCATACTCAATGTAAACTAACAATAATAAATGCAAAGGACAGCGGTGCTCTCCAACTGGTGCTTTTTTAATAAGAGGATGATGACTCAGCATAAAAGTAAATAGATAGGCCCTTCGCAGAGGGAAGCAGGGATTTGTAGAGGTGCCAGAGCTCGATTCTGAAACAGAGGTGAATAATATTTTGAGCGGTATACTCTCATTGTCAACATAACAACCAAGAGATGGCGATATCTTCCATGCTACACACATTATAGGCGGTTCCCAAATAGAATGGTAAAGTTTATACTCCCCCTTCCACCAACAAGCATCAATCCATGGCTTGCTCGAAACAACGAGTGCCTCCAACTAACAAGGGTCCCAGGGGGAGTTTTGTTTGCAATTATTTTGATTTAGTTTGCATAAAGCATGGGACTGGGCATCCCGGTGACCAGCCATTTATCTCGTGAGTGAGGAGCGGAGTCCACTCCTCTTGAGAATAACCCACCTAACATGGAAGATACAGACAACCCTAGTTGATACATGAGCTATTCGAGCATACAAAACATGATATTTATTTGAAGGTTTAGAGTTTGGCACATACAAATTTACTTGGAATGGCAGGTAGATACCGTATATAGGTAGGTATAGTGGACTCATGTGGAATAAATTTGGGGTTTAAGGGATTGGATGCACAAGCAGTATTCCCGCTTAGTACAGGTGAAGGCTAACAAAATACTGGGAAGCGACCAGCTAGAGAGCGACAACAGTCATGAACATGCATTAGAATTAATCAACACCGAATGCAAGCATGAGTAGGATATAATCCACCATGAACATAAATATCGTGAAGGCTATGTTGATTTTGTTTCAACTACATGCGTGAACATGTGCCAAGTCAAGTCACTTAAATCATTCAGAGGAGGATACCACCCTATCATACCACATCATAACCATTTTAATAGCATGTTGGCACGAAAGGTAAACCATTATAACTCATAGCTAATCAAGCATGGCACAAGAAACTATGATCTCTAATTGTCATTGCAAACATGTTTATTCATAATAGGCTGAATCAGGAACGATGAACTAATCATATTTAAAAAAACAAAAGAGGTCGAATTCATACAAGCTTTTCTCATCTCAGTCAGTCCATCATATATCGTCATAATTGCCTTTCACTTGCACGACCGAACAATGTGAATAATAATAATAGTGCACGTGGATTGGACTAAGCTGGAATCTGCAAGCATTCAATAAACAGGAGAAGACAAGGCAATATGGGCTCTTTTGTCAGATCAACAAGTATGCATACAAGAGCCACTTCAACAATTTAATTATGGTCTTCTCCTATCGACCCCCAAAGAAAAGAAATAAAACTATTTACACGGGAAAGCTCCCAACAAGCAAAAGAAGAACAGGAAATATTTTTGGGTTTTCTTTTTAATTACTACTACAAGCATGGAAAGTAAACTAATTAAAAGCTACAACTATTTTTTTGGTTTTTCTTAAGGTTTATTAAACACACAAGAAGAAAGCATAAAAAAGAAATTAAACTAGCATGGATGATACAAATGAAAAAGTATGAGCACCGACATCTAGCAATGAGTGTGTGAACATGAATGTAACGTCGGTGGGAAATACGTACTCCCCCAAGCTTAGGCTTTTGGCCTAAGTTGGTCTATGGCACGGCTAGCCTGGCGGATATCCATAATAATAGTTGGGGTCGTACTGAGAAGAAGAAGAAGATTCCGATTGCCACTGGCTGACAACCATCTCCGGATCCCACTGGTAATTAGACTGTCGTGAAGGATCAACTTGTGGTTCCAGCTCTGGCTCCATGGCTGGTGCAGGGTTCCAGTAGGCGTGAATAGCCTTCAGCGGAACAAGGTACTGGCCTACAACTAAATCAAACAAAGAAGGAGCAGGCAGGGTAATAGTCTCAGGATGATGTTTATCAAAGAACAATTTGTATTTAAGCTCTTCTTCCCTATTCTTAACAATAAAATCATGTGCCACCATACTCTTATAATCTAAATAAACACGAGGTAGCACTTTTTCTTCCTTCTCATAATGCCTAATAGGTATGTTAAAATGTGCAGCTAGGCGTGAAGCATAGATGCCTCCAAAGATGGGGCCGTTGGTACAGTTCAGACTTAACCGTTTAGCAATAATGCCGCCCATACTAACAGAGTTATCACTGTATAAACTGTGGAGCAAAATAATAATATTAGGGATACTAAGGTTTCCACAATTTCCGCGACCAATTAAACAACGACTAGCAAATAATGCAAAATAGCGTAAAACAGGGAAATGTATGCTAGTGATTCGTGCATCGGAAACCTTCCTTGTTTCCCCTACAACGATAGTATCAATAAACCCGTCCACATCATTGCGATGTGGTTCCTCTGTCTTGCCCTCGAAAGGGACTAAACAAACCCGACAAAAATCATAAAGTGACATCTCCTTATGCTCATCATATAAATGGAACTCCACCATAGGTGGTGAGCTCCTAGAATGGAAATGAAAGTTTTGCACAAAGGTATTTGTGAGTAAGAGATACTGATCGCATTGGTCGTGGAGGAAAGCGGTGAGGCCTGCATTTTTAGCCAATTCATGAAAATCCTCATAAATCCCAGCTACTCTCAAGAAATCATCGGAAGGCCATTCACACGCCCAAACCTCCGCGGTGCGAGGCAGATTATACTTAGGCTTTGGTGCCTTTTCCTTCGAGCTTTGGCTCGATGAGCCCCTCAAAATCTCTTCATCATTTTCTGAAAAATTCTGAAATTTTTAGTAACTTCAAAATAAAAGTAAACCAAACTCAATAATATTGATAGCAACTACTCCTACAAGTGCCTAGGGCCTATATCATGCATCGAAACTACTTGGAACCATATAAATTTGACATGCAAGCTCAAGAACATGGTCACCTAGGCATCATAAATTTGCAGTGAATAAAGCACTAGAACAAAAACTAATTGGACCAATGGAGGAGTCACATACCAAGGAACAATCTCCCCAGGCAGTTTTCTGAGAGGTGCTTTGAGTAAGGAGATCAAAAATGGCAGCAAAACGATCTTGGACTCAGGCTTGAGCTGGATATTCATGTTTGTGGGAGGAAGAAGAAGTGTGTGGGTGCAGGAATAAGTGGAGGAGGGCCACTGTGGGCCCACGAGGCAGGGGGCGCACCCTCCACCCTCGTGGGCAGGTGGTTGACCCCCCTGCTGTGTTCTTAGTGCCAAATATTCTCAAATATTCTATAAAAATTATATTTAAATTTCAGGGCATTTGGAGAACTTTTATTTTCGGGGTATTTTTATATTGCATGGATAGTCAGATAACAGACAGAAAAATATTTATTTTTATTTTATTTAATATAAATAACAGAAAGTAAAAGTGGGGTACAGAAGGTTGTGCCTTCTAGTTTCATCCATCTCATGATCATCAAAAGGAATCCACTAACAAGGTTGATCAAGTCTTGTTAGCGGACTCATTTTGAATAACATGGAACCGGAGAAATTTCGAATAACACTATGTTACCTCAACGGGGATATGCACATCCCCAATAATAAGAATATCATATTTCTTCTTGACAGTAGGAAGAGGAAATTCAAAACCTCCAAATATAATCGATGGAATTTTTCCAATAGAGTTGATACTATGAACTTGAGGTTGTTTCCTCGGAAAGTGTACCGTATGCTCATTACCATTAACATGAAAAGTGACATTGCCTTTAGTGCAATCAATAATAGACATACTATCGTCCTCGGGAATATCAAGAATAACAAAGTCCATTAAAATAGTAACGTTTGCAACTACAACAGGCACATCCTCACAAATACCGACAGGTATAACAGTTGATTTATCAGCCATTTGCAAAGATATTTCAGTAGGTGTCAACTTATTCAAATCAAGTCTATGATATAAAGAGAGAGGCATAACACTAACACGGGCTCCAAGATCACATAAAGCAGTTTTAACATAGTTTCTTTTAATAGAGCATGGTATAGTGGGTACACCGGGATCTCCAAGTTTCTTAGGTATTCCACCCTTAAAAGTATAATTAGCAAGCATGGTGGAAATTTCAGCTTCCGGTATCTTTCTTTTATTTGTAACAATTTCTTTCATATACTTGGCATAAGGATTCGTTTTAAGCATGTCAGTTAATCGCATACGCAAAAATATAGGTCTAATCATTTCAGCAAAGAGCTCAAAATCCTCATCATCCTTTTTCTTGGATGGTTTGGGAGGAAAAGACATGGGTTTCTGAACCCAAGGTTCTCTTTCTTTACCGTGTTTCCTAGCAACAAAGTCTTTCTTATCATAATGTTGATTCTTTGATTGTGGGTTATCAAGATCAACATCCGGTTCCATTTCTACATCATTATCATTACTAGGTTGAGCATCATCATGAACATTATCATTAACATTATTACTAGTTTCAGGTTCATTACCAGATTGAGTTTCAGCATCAGAAATAGAAATATCATTTGGATATTCAGGTGTTTCAATAATAGGTTCACTAGAAGCATGCAAAGTCCTATCATTTTTCTTTTTCTTCCTTTTAGAAGGACTAGGTGCATCTACATTATTTTCTGAGAATCTTGCTCAATTCTCTTAGGATGTCCTTCAGGATACAAAGGTTCCTAACTCATTCTACCACCTCTAGTCATAACTCTAACAGCATTATCATTATTCTTACTATTCAATTCATTGAGCAAATCATTTTGAGCTTTAAGTACTTGTTCTACTTGAGTGGTAACCATAAAAGCATGTTTACAAATGAGTTTAAGTTCACCTTTAACATTAGCCATATAATCACCCAAATGTTCAAGCATATTTGAATTGTGTTTCAATTGTCTACCAAAATAAGCATTAAAATCTTCTTGCTTAGGCATAAATTTATCAAACTCATCTAAGCATGGGCTAGCAAATTTAGTAAATGGGATTTTAGCTTTATCATATCTATAGAGAGAATTTACCTTTACTACCTGTGTCGGGTTATCAAGACCATGAGTTTCTTCAATAGGTAAAGGATTAAGATCATATGTTTCTTCAATAGGCGGTAAATTAAGACCATGTATTTCTTCAATAGGAGGTAAATTCTTAACATCTTCAGCTTTAATACCTTTTTCTTTCATAGATTTCTTTGCCTCTTGCATATCTTCAGGACTGATAAATAAAATACCCCTCTTCTTTGGAGTGGGTTTAGGAATAGGCTCAGGAATTGGCTCCGGAGGTGTCCAATTATTTTCATTTGTCAACATATTATTCAATAGAATTTCAGCTTCATCCGGTGTTCTTCCCCTGAAAACAGAACCAGCACAACTATCCAGGTAATCTCTGGAGGCATCGGTTAGTCCATTATAAAAGATATCAAGTATTTCATTTTTCTTAAGAGGATGATCAGGCAAAGCATTAAGTAATTGGAGAAGCCTCCCCCAAGCTTGTGGGAGACTCTCTTCTTCAATTTGCACAAAATTATATATATATCCCTTAAAGCAGCTTGTTTCTTATGAGCAGGGAAATATTTAGCAGTGAAGTAATAAATCATATCCTGGGGACTACGCACACAACCAGGATCAAGAGAATTAAACCATATCTTAGCATCACCCTTTAATGAGCACGGAAATATTTTAAGGATATAAAAGTAACAAGTTCTCTCATCAGTCGTGAACAGGGTGGCTATATCATTTAATTTAGTAAGATGTGCCACAACAATTTCAGATTCATAACCATGAAAAGGATCAGATTCAACCAAAGTAATTATATCAGGATCAAAAGAGAATTCATAATCCTTATCGGTAACACAGATAGGTGAAGTAGCAAAAGCAGGGTCAGGTTTCATTCTAGCATTTAGAGATTGCTTATTCCATTTAGCTAATAACCTCTTAAGTTCGTATCTATCTTTGCAAGCTAAAATAGCTAAAGAGGCTTCTTGATCAAAAACATAACCCTTAGGAATAGCAAGTGATTCTTCATCATCACTTTCATCAGTATTATCAGATTCAATATTTTCAATCTCTCTAGCCCTAGCAAGTTGTTCATCCAGAAATTCACCAAGTGGCACAATAGTATCAAGCATATAAGTAGTTTCATCATAAGTATCATATATAGCAGAAGTGGCATCATCAATAACATGCAACATATCAAAACGAATAGCAGAAGCAGTTTTAGGTGTCGCAAGCTTACTCAAAATAGAAGGTGAATCAAGTGCAGAGCTAGATGGCAGTTCCTTACCTCCCCTCGTAGTTGAGGGATAAATCTTTGTTCTTGGATCTTTCAAGTTCTTCATAATGATAAGCAGATATAAATCCCAAGTGATTCAAAGAATAGAGCTATGCTCCCCGGCAACGACGCCAGAAAATAGTCTTGCTAACCCGCAAGTATAGGGGATCACAACAGTTTTCGAGGGTAAAGTATTCAACCCAAATTTATTGATTCAAAACAAGGGGAGCCAAAGAATACTCTCAAGTATTAGCAGCTGAGTTGTCAATTCAACCACACCTGGAAACTTAGTATCTGCAGCAAAGTATTTAGTAGCAAAGTAATATGATAGTAGTGGTAACGGTAGCAAAGGGTAACAGTAGTAAAAGTAATGTTTTTGGTATTTTGTAGTGATGATAGCAATAGCAACGGGAAAGTAAATAAGTGAAGAACAATATAGGAAAGCTCGTAGGCAATGGATCGGTGATAGAGAATTAGGCCGGATGTGGTTCATCATGTAACAGTCATAACCTAGGGTGACACAGAACTAGCTCCAGTTCATTGATATAATGTAGGCATGTATTCCGAATATAGTCATACGTGCTTATGGAAAAGAACTTGCATGACATCTTTTGTCCTACCCTCCCGTGGCAGCGGGGTCCTTACGGAAACTAAGGGATATTAAGGCCTCCTTTTAATAGAGTACTGGAACAAAGCATTAACACATAGTGAATACATGAACTCCTCAAACTACGGTCATCACCGGTAAGTATCCCGATTATTGTCACTTCGGGGTTAACGGATCATAACACATAATAGGTGACTATAGACTTGCAAGATAGGATCAAGAACACTCATATATTGATGAAAACATAATAGGTTCAGATCTGAAATCATGGCACTCGGGCCCTAGTGACAAGCATTAAGCATAGCAAAGTCATAGCAACATCAATCTCAGAACATAGTGGATACTAGGGATCAAACCCTAACACAACTAACTCGATTACATGATAGATCCCATCCAACCCATCACCGTCCAGCAAGCGTATGATGGAATTACTCACGCACGGCGGTGAGCATCATGAAATTGGTGATGGAGGATGGCTGATGATGACGATGGCGACGAATTCCCCTCTCCGGAGCCCCGAACGGACTCCAGGCCAGCCCTCCCGAGAGGTTTTAGGGCTTGGCGGCGGCTCCGTATCGTAAAACGTGATGAATTCTTCTCTCTTATTTTTTTCTCCCCGAAACACAATATATGGAGTTGGTGTTGGAGTCGGAGAGGCACCAGGGGGCCCACGAGGTAGGGGGGCGCGCCCTAGGGGGGCAGGCGCACCCCCCACCCTCGTGGAGAGGTGGTGGCCCCCCTGGCCTTCATCTTTTGCAGGTATTTTTTATATTTTCCAAAAATTTGCTCCGTGAAGTTTCAGGTCATTCCGAGAATGTTTGTTTCTGCACATAAATAACACCATGGTAATTCTGCTGAAAACTGTGTCAGTTCGGGTTAGTTCCATTCAAATCATGCAAGTTAGAGTCCAAAACAAGGGCAAAAGTATTTGGAAAAGTAGATACGTTGGAGATGTATCATCGGTGTTCACACTTTTTCATTGTATCATCCATGCTTAGATTTATTTTCTTGCTTTCTTCTTGTGTGTTTAAAAAACTTTAGAAAAACCAAAACAAATAGTTGTAGTAATTTACTTTCTATGCATGCTTAGTAGCAATACTAAAAAGAAAATTCAAAAAGATTTCCTTGTTCTTCTTTTGCTTGTTGGGAGCTTTCCCGTGTAAATAATTTTTCTTGTTTTTGCTTTTTATTTGCTTGTTGAAGAAAACCAAAAACTCCAAAAATATTTCAGTGTGTTTCTCTGAATTTCTTTTCTTTTTATTCGAGTCTTACTGAGGAAAAGACCACGATGAAAATGTTGAGTGACTCTCATATGAATAACTGTTGAACTAATAAAGAGCACATTTTACCTTGTCTTCTTCTGTTGAATAAAATATTTTGCAGATTCCAACTTAGTTCATGGCACTCTTGCACTATTATTATTTTCATATCATTTGGTCGTGCAAGTGAAAGGCAATAATGACGATAATCGATGAACTGGCCGTGGCAGAGAGAAACTGGTATGAACTCGTCTTGTTCTGTTTGTGTAAATATGTTTAACCTAGTGTCCAGGCTTCATCCCATTATGATTAAACACGTGTGCAATGACAGTTAGAGATTATAGTTTCTCATGCCATGCATAAGTAGCTGGGAGCTGGTAATGATTTATCTTGGATATCAACATAGTGTTAAAATGATTGTGATGTAGTATGATGATATGGTATCCTCCTCTGAATGTTCGAGTGGCTTGACTTGGTACATGTTCATGCATGTAGTTGAATCAAAACCAACATAGCCTCTATAATATTTATGTTCATGATGTTCATATCCTACTCATGCTAGTGTCCAATGTTACTTATGCATAATGCATGGTCATGATCATTGTTGCTCTCTAGCTGGCCGCTTCTCAATCTTAATTGCTAGCCTTCGCCTGTACTAAGTGGGAATTCTGCTTGTACATCAAAAACCTTGAACCCAAAGTTATTCCAGATGAGTCCACCATACCTACCTATATGCAGTACGTATTACCTTGCCGTCCTAAGTAAATTTGCATGTGCCACCTCTAAAAAACTTCTAAAAATTATCCGTTTTGTGTGCCTAGATCATTCATGGAACGACAGAAGGTGGTCGATATCTTCCGTGCTAAGCGGGTTATTCTCAGGTCGAGTGTTTATTCACTTGCCATCGCACGAGAAAATGGGCGGTAATAGGGATTCCCAGTCCCAAACTGCAAAATACAAAAAGAGTTCATCTCTTAAATAATCAAACAAAAACTCACAATGGAGTCAAAATCTTTACTTTTATTGCCTGGGAACCGTCACTAGCGTGCTTAGCATGCAATATGTTGATAACTGATGGTCATGAAGTGAATAAGAAGGGTGCATGTCTCAAAATATCATTTATCTTTGTTTTAAAAACTGAGCTCTGGCACCTCTACAAATCACTTCTTCCCTCTGCGAAGGGACTTTCTATTTACTTTTATGTTGTGTCATCACCTTCTAAAAACAAGCGCCAGAAACTGAGTAGAGCACATCTGTCATGATTTATGCATTATGTATAGCTAATGTTGGGTGCATCATGACTGGATCTTTTCTACCATGAATTACAATGTTTAGTCACTGCTTGAACTTTGGAGGTGCTCTGCATTTATGTTTTGCGGTCTCAGAAAGGGCTAGTGAGATACCACTATTGTCATATTATATCATGGTTGTTTTGACAACGTGTTGCCATTTGAGATATCTTATTATCGCTCGCTAGCTGATTATGTCATTGATATGAGTCATTATAATTTTTAAGAGTTATTGTCGACATGGTTAGTTATAATGATGGTTGAAAACCTGGGTGTTGTTTAAGCTTATTTATGCAAACAAGAGCAAAAGAGTTCGTAAAAGTTTTTCTTTCTCACTTTCAGTTTATCAACTGAATTGCTTGAGGACCAGCAAATGTTTAAGTTTGGGGGAGTTGATACGTCTCCAACGTATCTACTTTTTCTCATGCTTTTCCTCTTGTTTTGGACTCAAATTTGCATGATTTGAAGGAAACTAACCCCGGACTGACGCTGTTTTCAGCAGAACTACCATGGTGTTGTTTTTGTGCAGAAATAAAAGTTCTCGGAATGGAACGAAACTTTGCGAGGATTTTTTATATCAATAATAAGAATTTTTGGAGCCAAGACCCACCAGAGAGGGGCCCTTGGTTGGGCACAACCCACCAGGGCGCGCCCCCTCTCCTGCCGCGCCCAGGTGGGTTGTACCCACCTGGTGGCCCCGTTGACGACCCCCCTGATACTATAAAATCACATATTTCCAAAAAAAATCAGGGAGAAAGAATTATCGCGATCGACAAGACGGAGCCACCGCCAAGCCCTGTTCTTCCTCGGGAGGGCAGATCTGGAGTCCGTTTGGGGCTCCGGAGAGGGGGATATTCGTTCTTCGTCATCACCAACCCATCTCCATCGCCAATTCCATGATGCTCCCCATCGGGAGTGAGTAACTCCTTCGTAGGCTCGCTGGTCAGTGAGGAGTTGGATGAGATTCATCATGTAATCGAGTTAGTTTTGTTAGGGCCCGATCCCTAGTATCCACTATGTTCTTAGATTGATGTTGCTATGACTTTGCCATGCTTAATGCTTGTCACTTTGGGCCCGGGTGCCATGATTTCAGATCTGAACCATTTATGAATTCATCATTATATCCATGTTTTAGATCCAATCTTGCAAGTTATAGTCACCTACTACGTGTTATGATCCGACAACCCCGGAGTGACAACAACCGGGCCCACTCTCGGTGATGATCGTAGTTTGAGGAGTTCATGTATTCACTATGTGTTAATGCTTTGTTCCGGTTCTCCATTAAAAGGAGGCATTAATATCCCTTAGTTTCCAATATGGACCCCGCTGCCATGGGAGGGTAGGACAAAAGATGTCATGCAAGTTCTTTTAATAAAGCACGTATGACTATTTACAGAATACATGCCTACATTATATCGATGAACTGGAGCTAGTGTCGTATCGCCCTAGGTTATAACTGTCACATGATGAATATCATCCAACAAGTCACCGATCCAATGCCTATGAATTTATCTTATATTGTTTCTGCTAAGTTACTACTGGCATCATCACTGTTACACTTGCTACAAAACTGCTATCGCTGTTACTGTTACCGTTGTTGCTGTCACTACTGCCAAAACTATCATATTACTGTGCTACTGATTACTTGCTGCAGATAATTAATCTCCAGGTATGGTTGAATTGACAACTCAGCTGCTAATACCTTCAAATATTCTTTGGCTCCTCTTGTGCCGAATCTATAAATTTGGGTTGAATACTCTACCCTCGAAAACTATTGATATCCCCTATACTTGTGGGTTATCAATACGGGCTTCTCCGAAAGTCTGTATAAAACCGTATGCTTTGATCACCTTATCAAAGCGTATATTCCAACTCCGAGATGCTTGCGCTAGTCCATAGATGGATCGCTGGAGTTTGCACACTTTGTTAGCACCTTTAGGATTGAGAAAACCTTCTAGTTGCATCATATACAACTCTTCTTTAATAAATCCATTAAGGAATGCAGTTTTGACATCCATTTGCCAGATTTCATAAAATGCGGCAATTGCTAACATGATTCAAACAGACTTTAAGCATCGATATGAGTGAGAAAATCTCATCTTAGTCAACACCTTGAAATTGTCAAAAACCTTTTGCGACAATTCGAGCTTTGTAGATAGTAACACTATTACCAGCGCCCGTCTTCCTCTTGAAGATCCATTTATTTTCAATGTCTCGCCGATCATCGGACAAGTAAATCAAAGTCCATACTTTGTTCTCATACATGGATCCTATCTCAGATTTCATGGCCTCAAGCCATTTATCAGAATCTGGGCTCATCATCGCTTCCTCATAGTTCGTAGGTTCATCATATTCTAGTAACATGACTTACAGAACAGGATTACTATACCACTCTGGTGCCGAACATTCTTTGGTTAACCTACGAGGTTCAGTTGTAACTTGATCCAAAGTTACTTGGTGTAGGCATCATGGGAACGGTTTTCTGTGATGAGCTACTTTCCAATTCGAGAGAAGGTACAATTACCTCATCAAGTTCTACTTTCCTCCCACTCACTTCTTTCAAGAGAAACTCCTTCTCTAGAAAGGATCCATTCTTAGCAACAAAGATCTTGCCTTCGGATCTGTGATAGAAGGTGTACCCAATAGTTTCTTTCGGGTATCCTATGCAGACACACTTCTCCGATTTGGGTTCGAGCTTATCAGGCTGAAGCTTTTTCACATAAGCATCACAACCCCAACCTTTAAGAAATGACAGCTTAGGTTTCTTGCTAAACCACAGTTCATACAATGTCATCTCAACGGATTTAGATGGTGTCCTATTTAGAGTGAATGCAACTGTCTCTAATGCATAACCCCAAAATGATAGTGGTAAATCGGTAAGAGACATCATAGATCGCACCATATCTAATAAAGTACGGTTACGACGTTCGGACACACCATTATGCCGTGGTGTTCCAGGTGGCGTGAGTTGTGAAACTATTCCACATTGTTTTAAATGAAGGCCAAACTCGTAACTCAAATATTCGCCTCCGCGATCAGATCATTCAAACTTTATTTTTTTGTTACGATGATTCTCCACTTTACTCTGAAATTCTTTGAACTTTTCAAATGTTTCAGAGTTGTGTTTCATCAAGTAGATATACCCATATCTGCTCAAATCATCTGTGAAGGTCAGAAAATAACGATACCCTCCGCGAGCCTCAACTTATCGGACCAACACATCTTTGGTCAATAACCAATAGCGGAACTTGGATGCTCATATTGGCTCCTACATATTCTACGAAGATCTTTATCGGTCAAACCGCATAACAACATATGTTATTTCCTTTGTCATCAGTATGTTACTTACCCGAGACTCGATCGTCGGTATCATAATACCTAGTTCAATCTTGTTACCGGCAAGTCTCTTTACTCGTTCCGTAATGCATCATCCCGCAACTAACTCATTAGTCACATTGCTAGCAAGGCTTATAGTGATGTGCATTACCGAGAGGGCCCAGAGATACCTCTCCGATACTCGGAGTGACAAATCCTAATCTCGATCTATGCCAACTCAACAAACACCTTCGAAGACACATATAGAGCATCTTTATAATCACCCATTTACGTTGTGATGTTTGATAGCACACAAGGTGTTCCTCCGGTATTCGGGAGTTGCACAATCTCATAGTCAGAGGAATATGTATAAGTCATGAAGAAAGCAATAGCAATATAACTAAACGATCATAATGCTAAGCTAACGGATGGGTCTTGTCCATCACATCATTCTCTAATGATGTGATCCCGTTCATCAAATGACAACACATGTTTATGGTTAGGAAACTTAACCATCTTTGATTAACGAGCTAGGCAAGTAGAGGCATACTAGGGACACTCTGTTTTGTCTATGTATTCACACATCTACTAAGTTTCCGGTTATTAGAATTCTAGCATGAATAATAAACATTTATCATGATATAAGGAAATATAAATAACAACTTCATTATTGCCTCTAGGGCATATTTCCTTCACCCTGTCCCCTGACCGCCCGCCAGGTACCATCCTCTACCATGCCCGGCAACTGTTCGCTGAATCACCGGAGTTGAAAACAGCTGTCCCTTCTTGTTTGTAGTAATGGATTCTGATTTGGAGTACATATACAAGCAGTATGTTGAGTCATTTGACAGCTCATCGGACGAGGAGGAGTACTCCGATGAGACGGCAATGATGCAGGCGCTCCTTGAAGATGCGGAGCATGCAGAGGAGCATGTTCTCAATTTCAAGGGCTCGATCAAAGGTCATCTAGTGCTCAACCGCAACAGGGCGTGTGGGCATTTGACACTGATGGCCGACTACTTTGCCCCTGATGCACTATTCGTTGACCATTTTCGCCGGCATTTTCGGATGCGCAAGACTGTCTTCGATCGTTTGTACCATGGTGTCTGGTCCTACGATGACTACTTCATCCTGAAGAAGGATGCCGTGGGAACGATTGGCTTCTCTGGTTACCAGAAGTGCACGTCCGCACTCCGAATGCTTGCATATGGCACGACCGCTGATTCATGGGGCGAGTACCTACAAATGTCTGGGAGCACAAGCGGAGATGCCACGGTCAGGTTTGCAACTGCCGTGGTCGAGGTATTCAGATCTCAGTACCTGAAAGAACCAACTGTGGCAGACACAGAGAAGCTCCTGTCAATCTCAGAAGCAAGAAGGTGGCCAGGTTTGCTTGGATCTCTTGACTACATGCATTGGAAATGGAAGAATTGTCTGAAGGCTTTACAAGAGCAATATCAGGGTCATGTTAAGAAGCCCACCATCATTCTTGAAGCAGTCTCACAGTGATATCAATGTGCTGCAATGATCGTTGTTGTTTGCGAGGCTGGTTGAAGGAAAAACTCCTCCTTGCCACTATAATGTCAATGGACATGAGTACAAAATGGGCTACTATCTGGTTGACAGTATCTATCCTCCATGGGGTACCTTTGTCAGCACCATCTCAAACCTAGTTGGCCAAAAAAGGATTTTTCCCAAAGACAAGAAGCAGCTAGAAAGGATGTCAAGAGGGCATTTGGAGTTCTTCACGCCCGTTTTGCAGTTGTTCGTGGACCTGCAAAACAATAGGATTCAGAGACCTTGTCGGAGGTGATGACATGTTGTGTGATCATGCAGAATATGATCATTGAGGATGAGGGTGAAGATGCTGCCGCAGCTATGGAATTTGTGAACATGGGTGATCCTATCCAACTTCTGGACCAGAATCCTGCTACATTTGAGGAGTTTATTCAAATGCATAAACAAATTTGAACTACTGTTGCATGCGACTATTTGAATTTCTGGGCCCTTTGCATGCGGCTATTTGATTGTGCGGACTAGAAAAAACTCAGAAGACGGGATGTATGCCTCTACGGTTGGATGGCATCCTCCCGCATCCGTATCCAGGGACTGATTCCCCCTGTCAATGGACAGATGCGAAAGGTTCTTTACGGGTTACCGTTGAAAATTACCTAAAACAAACACATATATGTAAAATGTGGGATCATGGGAAAACCATGGCTCGTTCCACTTCTCTGCCAGAGCCCTCGGTAACAACATGTTCGTTACCCATCGACTATTGTCGGACCTAAGCTTACATCTCAGTCCAACCGATTAAGAACACCACCGACTTTGTGATATCTCCATTTTCATCGGCTTAAAACAATAACCTTTGATTGTATGCCCGAAATCAATAGTTGAGGAGTACTCGTTGCAAAGATCACTCCAACTTTCTCAGGTTGCGACAAGTGGCACATTGCATGTGTATCACATGTCGCAACCTGAGAGTTTTCCCTTTTTCATAGATTCGTTTATTCAAAACGTTTTATCTCTTAAACCGCGCGTTCAAATCTTGAACCGCTTTCACCATTGGATTCCTCGCGTCGAGATCTTCAAAACTAGATCCCATGTTGATAGGTTTTGACGATTTTTTTCACAAAAAAACCGGACGGAAAAACCGAACCTGGAGCATGAGTTTTTTCCCTTTCCGAAAGAGGCACGGCCATGCCTCTCACGAAATCATTATTATGCCTCTCGTGGAAGCAAAACTGTGACTCTCGCGGAAGGAAAAAGAGAAGAGAAAACCCGTTTTTTCGTTTCTGAGGAGGCACAACCGTGACTCTCACGAGAACACAACCGTGCCTCTCGCGGAAGCAAAACCGTGACTCTCGTGAAAGGAAAAAAAATAGAAAACGTGTTTTTTCGGCTTCCGAGACGTACGGCCGTGACTCTCACGAAAGCATAATCGTGCCTCTCGCGGAAACAAAACCGTGACTCTCGCAAAAGAAAAAAAAACAGAAAACATGTTTTTTTTCGTTTTCGAGATGCACGGCCGTGACTGTCGCTAAAGCACAACCGTGCCTCTCGCGGAAGCAAAACCGTGCCTCTCGCGAAAGGAAAAAAAATAGAAAACGCGTTTTTTTCCGTTTCAGAGAGGCACAGCCATGACTCTCGCGAAAACAAAACCGTGCCACTCGCGGAAGCAAAACCGTGACTCTCGCGAAAGGGGAAAACGCGTTTTTTAGCGCAAAATTTTGTTTTCAGAAAAAAAATTTGTGATCGAAAAGTGAAGGAAGACTGGTGGAAAACCAAAACGTAAAAAAACCCGGAAAAACCCTGTTTAAAAAGCCGAAAACACGTGCAGAAAAATAAAATAAAAAAATCCGAAGAAAGCGCCCAGAACGCGACGCATGGCGAATGGCTGAGAGCGTGCCAAGTGACGCTGATCATTGCGAGGCTCCCGAAGGAGCACTCGTTAACTTTTCTTTTAGAAAAGGAGTGCTCGTTAACTAGTTGATCTCTTGTATGCCACAACCACAATGGCCATGAGAGGGGGGGTGGGCGCAATGGGCTGTGATGAATTGCGTTTTGGGCCTCTTTTACTTGGCACATGGGCTAAATACTAGGGGATATACCAGGGAAAAAAACATTGATTAGCCTAGCTAGTGGGTCCTATCTGTCATAAATGTGCTTAACCGAGGCAAAGCCATTGATCAATGGTTTTTTTAGAACAAAGATGCCAGGGGCATCCGGCTTAAAATTAATAAAGCCCTCAACATAGGCAGCGTAGCACAACCACATAACCCACACTTTGCAACAGACCAAAAGCGAAAAAGTCCAGGAGAGCAAACTAAACCGGAGACGAAAATAAGAACGATACAGGGCGCGACCGGCCTAGCGAAACGAGCACGCAGGCTCGACTGAAAGTAGAACCAAAAGGGGCTGCCCATCCCTATGAGCCAGCAGGCGACACGGACGACGGGGCGCGGGACTCGGTGTAGACAGAGCGGAGGCGGTTAATCGCATGATGATGAAGATCAGAGTCCTGTTGCCTTCCCAGCGGTGTCCATTGCTGCAAGAACACGATGCATTTGAAGATAACGTCAGCAGGGTGCGAGGGAAAAACACCCTCAATGGTAAGTTGTTACGAATATGCCAGATAGCCCATAACATGGCCGCCGCACACGTCCACATGACCCGCCGCGACGAGCCATGAAGCGAAGACAAGGAAGACACCAGCGCGGCACGGGAGCGGGGGTCCCAATCCACCCCCGCGGCGTCGCGAACCGCACTCCAAGCGAAACGCGACAGAGGGCACCGGAAGAAGGCGTGATCCGCATCTTCCGGCACCCCACACAAAGCGCAAGGGCCAGAGGCGGGGCCATTGCGCTTGGCAAGGTTGATCGAGGTAGGAAGGCGGTCTTGACAAAGTTGCCATAAAAAGACTTTGATCTTTAGAGGGGTTTTAGCCTTCCATAGCCCCATGGCAGCAGAAGGAACCTGGCCGCGGGTAAGCTCTCTGTATAAGGACTTGACAGAAAATTTGCCAGAGCAAGAAAGCCTCCAAGAGACCGTGTCCGCGGAGTCAGACAGGGGAACATCCGCAATCAGCGCCCGAAGGCGATCCCACTCCGCCATCTCCGGCCCCGTTAGTTCTCTCCGAAAATTGATGTAGGGTGGAGATGAGCTAAGGGCCGAAGCAACCAATTGGTTGGGCTCAACAGCAATGGAGTAGAGTTGGCGAAATTCGGACCAAAGGGGTTGTTGGCCAATCCAAAGGTCAAGCCAAAACCGCGTGGAGCGTCCGTTGTTAACCCCGAACTTCGCACCCCTGGCGAAGAAGGGTTTAAGGGCTTGAATGGAGTTCCAGAAGGGGGACCCACGGGGGCCGCCTCAAAGAAACTCCCATTCGGGAAGTATTTCGCACGGAGAAGGTCGATCCAGAGGCCAGTCTCACCCTGAGACATCTTCCAGATCCATTTGCACATGAGTGCAATGTTCATCAGCTTGGAGTTGATGATCCCAAGGCCCCCCTGGGCTTTAGGTCTGCAAACGGCCTGCCATTTAACCATATGGTATTTCCGTTTAGGACCCGCTCCTTCCCAAAAGAAGCGGGACCGCGGGGTATCCAACTTAATGTGTACCCCGTCCGCCAGCATGAACAAACCCATGGCAAACATAGGTAAGGATGAGAGGCTGGAGTTGGTTAAGATAAGTCTAGCCCCTGAAGACATAAATCTCCCTCTCCACGGACACACCCTATCCGCTACCTTGGAGGTGAGAGGTTCCCAATCAGCGATCGAACACTTCTTCGCCGCGATCGGGAGGCCGAGGTATGTGAACGGAAATTGGCCAATTTGCAATTGAGCAAGTTGGCAACCCGCTGGCTCTCAGCCATGTCCATCCCTATGGACACTACTTCACATTTGTGAAAGTTCATTTTTAGCCCCGACATGAGTTCGAAACACAGCAGAATGGCTTTGACCGTTGCAATACTGTGAGTGTCGGGCTCGAAAAGGAGGAGTGTGTCGTCCGCGTATTGCAGGTGAGACACCCCCCCGGGATCAGGTTGCCCACCACTCCCCTGATGTGGTCAGCCATATGGGCTTTGTCTAGCATGGCGCCCAAGGCGTCGGCCACAAAATTAAACAGCAACGGCGAGGCTGGGTCCCCTTGCCGCAGCCCACGCTTGTTGCGAAAGAAGTTCCCTACTTCTCTGTTCACCGCAATCACCGTTTGGCCTCCCGAGACCAATTGCATCATACGGTGAACCCAAACCGACGAGAATCCCCGGTCCAGGAGAACCTGTCGGAGAAACTCCCAGTTCACGCGGTTGTAAGCCTTTTCGAAGTCCAGTTTCAGTAGGATCGCGGGCTGACGAGCACGTTTAAGGGAGTGCACAATCTCATTTAAGGCCAGCGGCCCTTCCAAGATGTTGCGCCCCCGAATAAAGGCCGATTGGTTCCTACTAATAATACGGTGAGCTACCGAGTCAGGCGGGTCGAGCAAGCTTTCGCACAAATTTTAAACGGAACATTAATCAACGCAATAGGACGAAAGAGCCTAATATGATCGCGCCCGGAACTTTGGGGATCAGAGAGAGAACCCCAAAGTTTAGGCGAGAGATATCTACCGTTCCCCGCATAAAACCATTGCAAACGTAAAAAATAGGCCCTTTGAGCACTTGCCAGAACCGTTTGAACAGCGCCACCGGCCACCCATCCGGCCCGGGAGCGGTGTCCGATTTCATGCCCAGCGTCGCCTTGTCAATCTCTTCCGGGGTGAAGGCCAGACCAAGGCCCTCATTTTCCGCATCCGTGACCCGCAACACAGGGTCCCACACGTCCGCCCTAAGCCGGGCACGGGATTCCTCCCTGGAACCCATGAGATGGATGTAAAAATCGTAAATGTGCCGTACGATATCCTGTTGCCACAAAATGAGCCCCTGCTCAGATTGCAAGCGCAGGATTGCACATTTGCGACGACGGCCATTTGCATAGGCGTGAAAATACTTGGTATTCGCGTCACCCTTGAGCGTCCACTTGATTCCTCCACGTCTACGCCAGTACTCCTCCTCAGCCCGGAGGAGGGACTCAACCTGGGTCTCAAGCGCGTAGCGCTGAGCCCATTCTTGCTCCGAGAAGGTCTGCACGTCCGCCACAGCGTCCATCTGAGCAAGGTCAGCAATCAAACGCGAGCGAAGCAACTTATCGTCGCGCCCCTGGTTAGCCCCCCACCCTTTAAGGGCCGCACGCAGGCCCGCGCCTGCAGTAATCCAGAACTCCATCGGCCCGCGTACGCGCCCGATCCGGGCGACGCAATTCTCCCAATTCGATAGGAAGATTTGCTCAAAGTCTGGAGACTCTAACCACGCGGTTTCAAAGAAGAAACGAGGACTGTGTTTTAGCCTTTCCTCCCCCGAGGAGAGAATGAGGGGGACGTGGTCCGACCCTATCCTCGTTTCGGCGTGCAAGGAGCAAAGAGGAAACAGCGCCTCCCACTCCGGGGACATAAAAACCCTGTCCAAAACCGACCGCACCGGTGTAAGTTGTTTGTTGGTCCAGGTATAGCGTGCCCCCACGCGAGCCACTTCCCTAAGGGCCATAGCTGCAATTGCACTATTAAACATGGACACCCTTGTCCAATTAATAATACCATTGTTTTTATCCGCTCCCGAACGGATTAAGTTGAAATCCCCTCCCACAAGCAGAGGAAGGTTTCGCGTGCCCAAAGACGCAACCTTTGCCTGGAGTTCTCCCAAGAACTCGAGCGAGCGCGAGTGATCAGCCGGGCCGTAAACCACAATCACCTCCCACTCGCGGAGAGTTGCACAGTGGCGCACGTGGGCCGACAGAAAGAAGCGGCCAGCATCCCATGCCACCACCTCCAGGCAAACTAGGTTGATGCCTAGCAACATGCCTCCCGAGTGCCCGACCGCCGGCACCCAATGCCAAACAAAACGCTCCAGCGGGTCAACAGTTAGCAGGTCCCGATGATTGAAATTGGTCTTGATGGTTTCCTGCAAGCCAACTACGTCGATCGCCTCGTTTCGAATGAACTCTTTTAGCTGGGTCCGCCTCCCAGCGTGGCCGAAGCCCCGGATATTCCAAAATATGTAACGCATTAGATAATGCGATTGCGGAGGCGGATACCGTGAGCGGTCACCGCTTTGGCCACGCGCCGTGTCTTGGCAAGACGACGGTTGGAGGGGGACGATGCAGCCCCTGCTGCTCTGTCCTCCTGATCGGGCCGCGCAACAGTCACCAGAGAAGCCCCTGCTTCTTCTGCGACTGGCGCAACGCGGGCCAACGCTGCCTGGGCGAGCGTGGCCTGCGCGATTTCCTTAGCACAGATAAGAGAAAGAACTTCGCGTGCTTCCCCCTAGTCAGACATCCTAACACCACTATCCGCTAAGATACCCCCCAAGCACTCATCAGAATAATCGTCGAAGATCGTAAAGCGGGGCACGGGATTACCTTCAGTTTCCAGGTTCTTCTGGGCCTGCAGGAGTTGGGCGCGTTGGAGGGCAGGCAGGTTGCCCTTGGCACCCTTCGGGCGGGAGCTCGCCCGCTCCTGCGTCACCATGGACGTCACCACCGCCTTGGAGCGCTTGGCCGTAGAAACGGGCGCCACCTTTGCCACCTCCACTCGAAGCGCATCAGAAGCGGGAGGGGAGATGACCGACGGAGAATCACCCACCAGACCCCCTGGAGAGGCCAGCGCCATCACCACCGGCCGCTGCGGGGCAGGCGTGCTCCCACAGCCCGAGGGTGGGCTCGCCGGCGCCACGAAGGGAGTCTTGCGGCCCGCCGGCTTCTTGTGGAGCCGCGTCCCATCGACCCCGAGGCCTGACGGCGCCTTGGGAGAGCGCTCCGCGGTAGCCCGAGGCTCATCCACCACCGTAGCCACCGGGGAGATGAGCATCGAGCGGCCCTCCGAAGCGCAGGACAAGGTGGAGCCGTACTGGTTGAAGCCCAACTGGTTGCTGCCCACCACCACCTGCCGTTCCTCCTGGTCCATCGCCGCGCCCGTCGCCGGCGGCGCGTCCTAGGAGTCCTAGTCCTTGAGCCCAAGCTTGTCCCAAGTGGCGGTGTCGATGGAGTCATCCCCCATGCTCGTGTCGAGGTCCCTGTCCTTGTCGTTCGGACCCTTGTCCACGTTGGTTGGTGGCGGGGGAGGGGGAGCAGCGCCCTGCAACTCGCCCTCCTCGGCCTCCAGGCGGAAGGTGAACCCCTCGCTGTTGAACCAAACTTGAACGTAGCCCTTGAGCTTGGCCGGCGCGCGACACGCGAAGCGCATCCGTACCGGGCCGAGCCCCGGCAGCGACGCTGGATCCACCTCCATGGGCCGCCCAATCATCACCGTCCCGGCCATAAGGCGGTCCACATGGCGGTGCTTGGGTGGCACACCCCACAACTTGACCCACACATCCGGCATAATCTCGGCCTTGGGTTCCTCCTGGCGCTGTTCCTTGATGTCCGCCATGATGTCGTTGAGGGAGAGGTAGAGCTTTCCGCTGCGGGTCGCCATCCGTAGCATGGCCTTGTTGGGGAAGACGACCGAGAACTGGTCGACGTCGATGGCCGACACCTGCCAATCCCACTCCCCTTCGAAGAGGTGAGGGAGCTCCGCCTCCAAGATGGGGATCGACAGCGTGCCCGGCGCCGCCGAGATGATCGCCGCGTCCGCCACGAACGGGGCCCGGACCTCCTCGCCCTCCGTCTCCACGAAAGGGAGGCAGAAGAAGCCCTCGCCCGGAATGGCGTTGCCCATGATCTGCAGCATCAGGGGCCGACCCCGCGTGGGGCAGTATGCCGACACGTGCCCTTCCTCGTGGCAGACGACGCATAGGGGCTTGTATTGGCACGTGTTTTGGTAGTGCCCCACCCTGCCGCACTTGAAGCACTCCGGCCCGTCGGCCTCCTCCACTGGGATCGAGGCGTCAGCCGAGCCCTTCGAAGCCACCGGCCCAGCCACCAGCTGCAGCGGCACCGTACCCCCCTTGTGCTTCTGCTTCTTGGCCAACGGGTCTCCGCTCCGCTCGCAGCCCGGAAGGGGCCGAGACTCCTTCCTCTTGAGCTCTTTCTTCTGCTCCAGCCCCCGGCGCCGGTATTCCTCCTTCTTCTTCTTTTTGCGCCCGCGCTCCTCTTGATGCTTCCGCTCCTGCTCCGCAATCCACCATGGAGGCGGCGGCCCCCAGCCCCCGTCTTCCACGGCCTTCACCGACGCCTTGGAGAGTGCCTTCGCCCGAAGCTCTTGCTCGCGATGTCGATCCGCCGCCGGAATCGGGGGTGACATGAGAGGCTTGTCGCTGCGAGGGAGCCCATCTTCACCACAGCGGCGAACGAGCAAGAGAGAGGTGGGGGAGGGGCAAAGCGGATAAGGCTACGAGCAAGGTGCCCGAAACGCCGCACCTGAGAGTGGGAGGCAGGGAACCCTAGCGCCGGATCTAGGGTTCCTTTTGGCACCCACAGCCACCTACTAATAGGAGCGGGCGCCCGCGCGGCCACCTCCACGTTGGGCCCGGGCCGCTGCGCAGGCTCGCGACAGGTCGTCGGGCCAGGCTGGACAGGCCCAAGCACGGAGGGGAGCCCCTGCACCCCCCACTCGAAGAAGCGGGCTGAGCCGCCAATGGGCCCCCCGGCCCAATTCCTAGGAGGCTGGGCCACGCCTCCTGGCCCAGCGAGGAAACGGGCCCGTCCGTCCTCTCCCCGGAAACCCTAGCCACAACGGCCACGCCGTCGCCGCCGCCGACCCCTGTCAGCTCCGACGAACTCGCCGAGGCCAGAGGAGGCCCCGCCGGCGCCACCTCGCAGCGGCCCACCGCCGCCAGAGTGCACGAACGACCCTCAGGGCCCGTATCCACCCCCCGCGGCGGACGCCAGATCCGCGGCGCCAGGCGGCGACCTCCATGCCCACCAGGAGCGAAGGCACGCTGGCGTCCGGCCACGAAGGAGCCCCCAAGCTCCTCCGCCCGGGGCCTCGGCGAACCACCACCACCATCACTTACCTCGCTACTTACCTCGTCGTCGTCGTCGTCGGAGTCGACCCCCTCCAGAGCCCAGAACCTGCTGCCGGAGAGGGGCGGGGCGAGGAGCCGCGCCCCCACCGGCGCGTTCCGCCGCGCGCACCCCTGGGCAAGGCGCACCAACGTCCAGCCATCTGCCTCCGCCGCGGGGCCGCTAGCAACGTCGCCCGCGGAATCCCCCCCCCCCCCCCCCCCCCCCGAAACGCCCCCCGCGTCGCCTACCATCGAAGTCCTAAAAAAAAATTCTTCTGTCCTCATTGGTTTTTGCAAAGGGATTACACAAGAAATATTGTTTTCTGCAAAAAGAAAGTAACGTAGTGTTTCGCTAACCTAGTCATCAAAGTGATGATTTCCTGCAATTTACTCGGGTAGCAGGCCGCGATCAACCCCTAGTGCATTTCTATCTAAAATTAAAGTAATTGAATCCTTTGCATGGAAAGTGAAGTTGGACCATTTTGACGCACAACACAATCTTCAGTTTAATCAAGAAAGTGGCAAACTTTTTATTACACAGGAGACGCCATGACGATTAACAACAACGGTGGGGAAAAGAAAAGGGTACCGGTGCAAACAAAACACACATACGTGCAGGCAGGCCACAAAAGAAGCGAGTTACGACGAAGTGGACAGGCCAGCGGATCAAACACAGGAACACAGAAAGGTACTGTATGCATCAGCGCATTCTCAGGTCCATGCTCGCGCTCGATCGTCGTCGATCAGTACCGCGCGTCGCCCGTCCGGCTCTGCTGGTAGTCGCTGTGCTCGCCGGACTGGTTGCGCTGGTAGTTGCTGCCGCCGTCGCTCGCGTCGGCGTACTGGTCGCGCTGGTAGTTGTGGCTGTTGCTGCTGCCGTCCCGCGCCTCGACGGTCCGCGGCTGCTGCTGGTTCTGCGCGGCGTCGGCGCCCGCGCCGGCGCCGGCGCCGATGGACGTGGGAGGGCGCTGCAGGCTCTTGACGTAGGCCCAGGCCTCCCGCTGCGAGACCTTGTCCCACCAGCGGCTGACGTTCTTGCGGCGCTGGAACATGAGGCGGGAGCGCGGGTCGGCGGCGAGGCGGTCGGCGTTGGGCAGGTGCGACAGGTCGGCGATGGTGAACTTGTCGCCGGCCAGGTACTCCGCCTCCTCCAGGCGCTGCTCGTATATGTCCAGCAGCTTCTCCAGCTCCCTCTGGCTCTTCTCGAACAGCTTCCGCATCTCCTCCTCCTTGGCCGCCCCCGCCGCCGTCACGCGCTTCGCCGACGCGTTCACCACGGCCCCGGTGCCATTACTGCCATCGCCGTCGCCGTTGTTGAGCTTCTGCGGCATGGCGGGCGGCAGGAAGGCGAGGCTGTAGACCATCTGGGCGCTGGGCTCGTCGAAGCTCTGCGCCTCGGTCTGCAGCCACTGCTCGATGGACGCGCGCTCCAGCGCCCCCGTGCCGATCAGGTCCGGGTTGCCCTGCATGGCGTACTTGTGCGAGATGTGCCGCAGGATGCCCCGCGACTCTGCACAGTACACATGGTTACCATCATCAGCAACCATCGTGAATGAACCCTGCATCTACCTCCATTGCCGATCGCCGCTTAGAGCGTCTTAGAGCTTACCGGAGAGGGTGAGGCTGCCGTCCTCGAAGGTGAGCGCCTCGCCGAGGGGCTGGAGCTTGAGGTACTGGGGCATGCGCTTGGGGCCGCGGTAGGCGTCGACGCGGATCAGCTGGAACTCCACGTCCTTCTCGAACAGGCACATGAGAACGCGCGCCACCTCGGCCGACATCGGCGACCCGAACACCTTCACGCTCGCCATTGCAGCTGCACCACACTCAACCGGACCGGAATGTGAAGCGAAAGCTTGAGACCAAATTGGAAAGCCGCAAATGTATGAGCGATGCCTGGTTTGCATTGCTGATTTGATGTAGTGTCCTTATATAGTTGCCAAAGCCAAGGGAACAAAATGCTTTGCTTGTCCAAGGGTAAACCTAAATAAAGCCTGGGAAATCAAAGTGAAAAAAGAGGTAAAGAGCAAAGGGGGTCGGGTGGGTGGGCGCCAAAGGGAAAGGGGAGGGTTATCTGTGTCACAAGATTGTCTGGTGTGTGTGGCACCGCCATGGCACGGCAGCATGGATGCATGATTATACCCGCAAGCAAAATGAGTGTGGGCATTGAGCAAGATCTTGAGATATATCATAAGAGATAAAATGTAAAAGCAGAGAAAACAGATTCCTGTTTTTGTTGAGAAATTTACTTTGGCTCATAGGCGTAGATGCACCCGTTGTCTAAATACACATTTTAATAGGCGTATATATATATATATATATATATATATATATATATATATATATATATATATATATATATATATATATTTCATAATAGGTGTATCTACACCTATGAGCCAGAACACCACTCTCGACTATGAGCAGATGAAAATATCACCGTACCACGTGCATGTAAGATCAGAATCTCGTGACATGACACATACAAAACCCCGTTAAGCAAGCAAGAGACAAAAGCAAAGGACCAGTACCAATATTCATTAAGAGGAAAAGAAAAGAAAAAGGACTGCCAATAAAACTTATAGCGTCCCTGCTCATACACTGTGGAAAGAGATGTATTGCCTATTTTTACTAATAAAAAAACCTAATTCATACAAGGACTCAAAAAGATGCTCTAAAACCTTCGGGAATAGTCATCTGCGGGAAACTCATTTCTAACGGATCCACTACCTAGCGGAGTGGCTATACATCCCCATACATTTGAGTTATATTTGAATCTTCTTTTTTTTTTGTTATTTGACAGCATATGTATGTTGTGGACACTTGGCGGCACGGTTTCTTTGGTGCTTTCTCCGTGAGGCTCCGGGCCCGACTGACATCCCCAGACATGGTCGGGTTACTTCAAACCTGGGGCAACCAGACCGGGACAAGGAGACACCTCTTCTGGCTTGCATTCGTCGTTTTAGCATGGACCCTGCCGACGACGCGCAAGAAGATGGTTATTGAACATGTTTTTTTATTAGCCGCTCCTCTGACTTTATCTTCAAATTCCTTGCATTATTGCACCACTGGCACTCATTATCTAGACAAAGGATTCATGGCTTGCATTCGTCATTTTAGCATGGACCCTGCCGACGACGCGCAACAAGATGGTTATTGAACATGTTTTTTTATTAGCCGCCCCTCTGACTCTATCTTCAAATTCCTTGCAATGGTTTTTTAACAAACAAAAATCCCTTATCCCTATTTTTTCTATAACTATTGTGGAATGTTTTTTAACAAACAAAAACCCCTAATCTCAACGCATTCCGGACACTTATTGGTGTTTTCCCCCTTTTTCTTTTATGTTTTTTGGCATGTTTGTGCCGATGCCCCAGGAAGCTCTATTATCTCCTTTGCTGCACTTGAACTTGTTGTACAGACATGATAGTTGCTTTATTTATAAAGCGGAGCAAAAGCCTGTTTCGAGAATGTTGTGAACACCACCCACGTTCTCTCTCTCTCTCTCTCTCTCTCACACACACACACACGCACGCACACACGCACGCACACACACACACACACACGCACACACGCACACACACACACACACACACACACCATTGCATCGCCAAACCTTTACTAACGTGAAAATAATCTTTGAAACAAGTTCATTTGTGTTTCAAAAAATCAAAAATATTTTTCTCTAGGTAGGTTTCAACTATTTTATTCATGAATGTTCCATTATTTCAGTGACATTTTTAGGAAAGTAATATCTTTTTTTGTGCGTTATTAGCATGTTATTATGTCAACAAGGATCTTACACTAGTTATTATGTATAATTAGCATGAAAATCAAAGTCAAACAACATGAATTTTAAAAGGAGGTTAATTAGCATGTTATTATGTCAAATCATAGTCAAACAACATGAAAATGTATAACTAGCATGGTATTATGTTACTCCTACTAAAGATCTTACTCTTGTTTTCCGTGCGTAATTTTTTTTGAAAGGAGGTCCATTTGGATTATAAAATGCATGTGTTTTTAACTCTTAAACTAAGACAAAAGGAACAAAAAATCAAAATTTTCTTTGCTATATTCCTTTGAACCAAAGGTTTGAATGATGCCACTGTAGAAAAAAAAAACTCTATTTCTATGTGTTTTCTACACTTTTCCTTTGAACCACAGGAGGCCTTGATTTACTAGTATTCCCAGATATTCCATTGGAAGAGTTTGCGCATACTACATGATTAGTCATCCAAACAACATCCAATTATACCCACCCATAAGTGTTATAAATATTTTTGGTCATTGGCTGGACGGTATTCCAAATAGGGTCAATACGTTATGGGTGAAAGTGTATGGCTTATTATGATTGCTTTTTCTATGTAGAAATGATTTGATTTTTAATAGCATAAACTCTTCTCCTTTGCAAGTTATTTTCAGTTATACGCACTCGCTTCGTATGTGGTCTACGCTACACCGAACAAAGTAACAACCGCTATTCAAAGCGGTGTGTATGCGATTGGAGTAGGTCGCCAGGGAGTTATTACCCAACATGGGAGGCAGCATAATCTTTGGATCGGTCTACCACCTTCTTCGACATAGGTATATGTCGGTCCTATATGACTCTATTGTTGCCCATATGTTGGTTTCTTCCCAGACTTTTAGTGTCATGTTAGTTATGCAGAGATCGGGGGTAACTCATTAGGTTTTGTATCCGCTTGATACTATATTTAAAGTTAATAAAAGCATTTTTTATCAAAAAAACAAGTAAAAATGTTTCTATATGCACAATTTGAGATTTCTTGCGCTCATTGGGTCACTGTCATCATGCAACATTAAAATTTTTCATTTGTGTCTTAGAACATGCATATCAATGCCTTCATCTACAAAGTAGGCTCCTGTAAAATCAAGTCACATGTAAGACAAACGAGCAAGAATGCTCGATTGGGAACAATTTATTTGCTGAACTGAAAGCAACTGAGCATTACAACCCCTGGAAGGACAATGGTGTTGCAAAATGGAAGACATTACGAGAGACACCGCGCGCTTTAGGGCTTCACATTATTTTAGCCAACACGACAACGAACGAACGAACGTAGACGAGAGGGACCTTGACGGAGACATCACGGTATGAGGCCCGATGAAAGATTCATGCATGTTGCCGATGGATGACAGACGGCGATCGAGCTCGCCGATCACTCGAAGGTGCCGGGGTGCTCGTGCTGCATCTTGACCACCTGCTGCCACGAGGCGCGGCTGGAGATGGCGTCGTACCACCTGGCCACGTGCCTCTTGGAGGTGAAGAGCTTCCTGCCCCTCTGGGAGCCGGCGATGTAGTGGGAGGCCGGCAGGTGGGAGAGGTCGGCGAGCGTGAACTCGTCGCCGGCGAGGTACTGGTTCTTGGCGAGGATCTCGTCGTAGACGCCGAGCATCTGCTGCAGCTTCCTCTCGTTCTCCGCGATGCGGGCCTCGTCGGGGAGCATGTTAAGCTGCGGCGCGAAGGCCAGGTGGAAGACCAGCTCCGAGCTCGGGGCGTCGAAGCTCTGCGACTCCGCCTGGAGCCACTGCTCTATGGACGCGCGCTCCAGCGACCCCGTGCCGTAGATCCCGCGGTTGCCGTCCTCCGGGAACTGGGTGCATAGGTAGCGGCATATCGCCCTTGAATCTGCCACCAGAAGAGAAGACAAGAACCACATTCTGTAATTAAATTCTTCAATCGGTGTGCTGTTTTGGATCAGAATTAACTCTGCTTCTTACCAACAAGGGTCTTGTCACCATGCTTGAAAGTCACCTGCCCGGTAGGATCCTGCAGATCGAGACGGACGATCGTCAACAGTGAGATTATACATGATCAAACCCAAATTAAGAAAGTGCACCATGGATGCATGGATGGATGGATGGAGATGGCAGGGATGATGATACGCACCCTTAGCTTGATGAACTCGGGCAGCTTGTGCTCCCTCTTGAAGGTGTCGATGCGGACGAGCTCGAACTCGAGGTTCTTCTCGAAGAGGCAGGTGAGCACCCTGGCCACGTCAGTCGACGCCGGCTGCCCGAACACCTGCAGACCCGCCGCCATTGCTTCAAATTTCTCGGTGAGAGACCTTCAACTAGCTTCGACCGATCTGCAGGCCGGTGATCAGTGAGTGAGTGAGTGAAGCGACTGACTGCTGATGGAGACCATAGGATCCATGGCCAGGCGTTTTATAGCTAGCGGGCAACCGGCAAAATATGCTTGCCTTGGCGCAGAGGATTACCGGCGAAAGCGAAAGCTACCAAAAGGTAAAGAGGAGAGCCCATACGGCCGGCAGGATTCTTTTGGAGGTGCCATGCATCTTGTCTCCAGCAAGGAACAAAAACACCCATCTCATTGATGTTGTTCTCCAGGGTGACCATCGATCCTTTAGCGGATGTGGTACGTAACCAGCACGAAAGATGCTTATGACATCGGGTTAGATTAGATGTATGGCAAAGCATTGGGGCTACAAGGTAGATCCTCGTACGGGCACGAGTGCCTGCCAAGCAAGGGATCAAAGGCCTGGAAATTAATTGGCCGCGGAAGATGCGTCGCCGGACAAACCAAGGCTTTATGGTCGATCCAACGAGGCAGTGTGTTCAGTAATAAGGTGCGTGCTTTGGGTTAAAAATTACACTGATTCGGTTTGCCGTGGCGCGCGTGCCTTTGCGTGTGAGGGCATGTACAATGATTGATAAGACAGTCTTATCTTAAGTCTTGCATGTAATTTAGAGATAACAAACAAAATTGTCTACAATGGGTCATCTCTTAGCCTTATCTTCAATAACTAGTTATTCCTAGAAACATGGTGAGACATATTATGCTAAAAGATCATCTCTTGTCTTTTCTTAAATAAGAGAAGACAAGTCTTTTCTTATGAATTCTCTCTCCTCCACCTCATCATTTATCCTACATGGCACTGCTAAGATAACACCATTGTAGATGCCCTGAGGTGGTTGCGACACAGATTCAGGTGGATCTGCATGCTTAATAGTAGATTTATATCCCAACCAAGAATACTTACTAGCGACAATTTTTCCCCGAGAAAACTTTCGATCTATTCATCTTTAATCATGGCAGTACACCGAACACCTAAAATAATAGAAATTACATCCAAATTCATAGACCACCTAACGACGACTATAAACACTGAAGCGAGCCGAAGGTGTCACCGTCATTGTCCCTCCTCACCGGAGCCGGGCAAAACATGTTGTAGTAGATAGTTGGGAAATCGTCATGCTAAGGCCCCATAGTACCAGCGCAGCAGAACAACAACTGCCGCTGATAAAGAGTAGCGTAGATCAGAAGAATCCAACCTGAAAACACATGAACGTAGACGAACTACGACCAGATCCAAGCAAATCTACCAAGGACAGATCCGTCGGAGGCACACCTCCACACGCCCACCGATGATGCTAGACATACCATCGGGACGGGTGCTAGGCGGGGAGGACCTTATTCCATCTTCAGGGAGTCGCCGTCGTCTCGTCTTCATGAGCAGAACACAAACCCTAAGAAAACGCAAAGAAACAACTGAAAACATAGCCCTCCTGTCAACAAGGGCCGAGATCCAGCAGGCCGCCATGGCCCTAAGGCCACCAAAGACGAAGCGGACGACGCTGGCGGGAGACAGGGGAACCCTAGACTTTTCTTAGGGAGGAGGCCAACTAGCGAGAATTAATATGGGATGGAGGGAGTACATATGAGTAGGGACGAATCTAAGTGGGGCGAGGGGGGGGTCACCCCTGACAATTTGGTTGTCCCTTGTAGCGATTGGACACATGTGTGGTTATTTTGTTTTCCTGACTCGTTTTGCCCGGGAGCTCCTATTCCGCACTGCGTGCTGCGTTGTTTCTAGTTTGATTCTCTGGGTTTTTTTTCTAGGAAAAGAGAAGGGCTTGCATTGCTCCCCTTTTTTCTTTATCTTTTGTTTCTATAGATCAAACATTTTATTGTATGGAAGACAAACAAAAGGATTTAGTTCATATTCATGAAGCCCCAGATTTTTGGCGGAGCTGGATTTGAACCAGTGTAGACATTGTCATATGTTGTGCCTCAACTCTCAGGAAGGTAAGATCATCAATCAATAGTAGGTTGTTGCTCTGTGTAGTTAAAGATGGGATCCAACATGTTTTGTTTGCTTGTTTCCTATAATCTATGCTTGATCTCATATTTATGTATCCTTCGATTCCTGGGACAGATCTGATCTCCTTTGTACTTACCTCAAACAACGAGGGCATTCTCAACCAGGTGTATTCTTCTTCGCTTCCTAAGAAGGTAATTTCTTGCTAACAAGCTATTCTGGCAAACAAAAGAGCTACAAACAAAATGAAGAGAAGCTCATCCGCTAGAAATGCTTTATTTCGTTTCGTTCCCGTTCCTGCGGCATTAGGATTCGAAGATTTAGGAGGAGAAGGTTGAGGAGAGGGATCAGATGCATTGAAGCAACCTCAAGATTCAGAAACGATCAAAATAATGGTATTCGGTCCAAAGATAGAGACAAAAGAAAGGTAATTATTGAATTGGACTTGGCTTCTTTCTCGGCCATGGGCAAAGGTTTGGTAATTCCACCATTAGCAAAGGTTTAATCGGTAGACTCCAATTCACCTCCTGGGTGTATGAGAATTCCTTCGGTTTTCTTACTCTAAATAGAGGAATTGTTAGAGCCATCTCTATGTCCTGGCCGAAAGGAAGGCTTCAACTCACTTCTTTGTTTGTTGGAAGTCCTGTCCTTCGGTAAAAATAAATCTGCAGGAGGTCGTGCCATAGAAGCTCAAACCTCTGATCAAGAAATGGTCATTTTATTATGTTCAATTTTATGTATTCCTCTATCTATAGAGAATGTACAGAAATGGCTATAACAGAGTTTCTGTTATTTGTATTAACAGCTACTCCAGGGGGAAGTTTTTATGTGGCACTAATGATTTAATAACTATCTTTGTAGCTCCGGAATGTTTCATTTTATGTTCCTACCTATCAATTTGATGATCCCTATAGGGCACGCGGCAACGTTTTCTCCGGGTACCACCGGGTTGAAAGAAATCCCTCGACCCACTTTCCTTCATTATCTTCAACTCTTTGTCGTTTGGTAGAGGAAGGCATTCCTAGTATAAATGATGATTGTTGCTTTCGTATTGTTAGTTTTTTCAATTGTACACTGAAGGGGTTTGGAACCACTACCATTTTGGTAAGGGATTTATCCTCATATTGTTGGAGAAGCCACTCTTTGCTAACATGGCTCAGCCTAGCAACGGCTAGGAATTTCTTGTCCCGGGATGCAAAAAAAAAATTCCTCCACTTTGTTGGTTTCAGCATGTTTTCTAATAAAGTCAAGTACCTTCTGGATGTTCGCTGCTGCACTATGTTGTGTCTTACCATAGACAAGAGGCATATACACCTTATTCACCAACTTTCAGTTAATGTATGTTCTGAAAGCATGTCTTCCTATTCCATCTTTTCCCGGAATCCCCCTTAACGGAAGAAATAGAAGCCGGAGAAGGAATACCACTAAAAACCTAGCTCGCTCTCGAATAAAAACCTAGTTCACTCGCTAAAACATCCATGGATGAATGGTGAAAGCGCCCACCAACCTAGAAAGGCAAAATATGTCAAAAACATTTCTCAATGGAATACTTCCCCATTCCTTGAACTTGAAATGGCAAGCTTCTTGCATCAATTGGACTGAAAATTGACGTGATTGGCTGCTCATCCCAAGTACCCGAAGCAGAGTCAATCAACTCGACAACAATTCAAACGAAAAGTTGGGGTGGGTCAGGTCATCGTAGCAAAAATCCGTAGCTAGGCCTATTCTTGACCAACATGCACATCGAGTCCATCAATTTCAAAAGTATCTGATTTGGTAAATAATGATCTACTAGATAGAATGGATATATTGACTGCTTCAGCTGTGCTATTAAACAAAAGTCTAACTGCTTACACTATGGGAATGGTGAGAAGAGATATATTTTGCATCCCATAGGGGTTATAGTTGGAGATACTATTGTTTCTGGTACAAAAGTTCCTATATCAATGGGAAACGCCCTACCTTTGAGTGCGGTTTTAACTATTGATTTATGCAACTGGAAGTAACCAATTAGGTTTACGACGAAACCTAAAAATAGATCACTGATCCAATTTGACTACCTCTACAGGATAGACCTCAAAAGAAAACTGTTGAGTACTGACAGTAAGTGATTGACTTCAGTAATTCCGCATAGAAAATTATTGGTTCTAGAGATATGGTAATATGGAGCGAAAACTCATCCTCCAAAGTAGTGAAGTGAGCCAATACAATAAGACAATAGGTCTCATTGGCCAAGCCTGCTATTAGGCAGTGAGTGAGAACCAATCCTAAAAGAAATAAGGTTTAGTGCTCTCAGAAAATATTTGATTTGCTTAAATATTGGCTTTATCAGACCAATCCATGTTCAGAAACCTTCCATCACCCCTCGCCCCCCAGCGTGCCCGTTTGGGTAGGCCCATTTGCAGGCCCTCTATTTTCTTAATTTTGAGTTTTTTCACTTTCTTTTCACTTTTTTGTGTTTTTTTCTATTCTCAAAAATTGGGATTGCCAAAAGTTCCGAAAATTAAAAACATGCATTTGGGAAAAAAATATCAAGAAATCATGAAATGTTCGCATATTCAAAAACAATTGACGATTTTACATAAAATGTGCACATATTCAAAAAATGTTCGCCTATTCCAGAAATATTCATGATTTTTTTTAAAATGTTCATATATAAAACAAATGTTATGAAAATGAACAAATGTTCATAAATTCACAATTGTTCATGAATTGTTTTAACAATATTCACGAGATTAAAAAAATCTTGAATCAAAAAACCATCGATTTCAAAAAATTTGACTGATTTGAAAAGTGTTCATGTATTTCAAAAAAATGTTCACAATTTTTTTCATAAATTACAAAAATTGTTCCCCCAACTTCTAAAAAAGTGTTCATTAATTCGAAACAAATATTCACTAGTTTCATAAAAGATGTTCAGTTTTTTTAAAGAAAGTTTGAGAACTTGTAAAAAATGTTCATCATTTTAAAAAAATGTCTGTGTATTCCAAAAATATTAACGATTTTGAAAAAATGTTCATGCATTAAAATTTTTTATAAAAATTTAACAAGTGATCACAAATTTAAAAATTGTAACTGAATTGTTTTTAAAATATTATAAAAAATTACATGAATTAAAAAATAAAAGTTTATCGATTCAAAAAAGTGTTCCCTAATTCAAACAATGTTCACTTATTTTTTTGTAAATCACAAAACGTGTTCCCCAATTTCTGATAAATGTTTGTTGATTCAAAACAAATGTTCATGGGTTCCAAAAAGATGTTCACTTTATTCAAAATGTCCGCAAATTTGTTAAAAATGTTTGTCAATTCAAAAAATGTTCATGATTTTAAAAAATCTTGAATTTATAAAAAACAATGTTCACAATTTTGAAAAAAATGTGCATGCATTAAAAAATGTAATGAAATTTAACACATTTAAAAATTGTCCAGGAATCATCGTAACAAGAAAATAAAGTTTCTACGATCTGATCGCGGAGGAGAATATTTGAGTTACGAGTTTGGTGTACATTTGAAGCAATGCGGAATAGTTTCGCAACTCACGCCACCTGGAACACCACAGTGTAATGGTGTGTCCGAACGTCGTAATCATACTTTACTAGATATGGTGCGATCTATGATGTCTCTTACTGATTTACCGCTATCGTTTTGGGGTTATGCTTTAGAGACGACCGCATTCACGTTGAATAGGGCACCATCGAAATCCGTTGAAACGATGCCTTATGAACTATGGTTTGGCAAGAAACCAAAGTTGTCGTTTCTGAAAGTTTGGGGCTGCGATGCTTATGTGAAAAAGCTTCAACCTGATAAGCTCGAACCCAAATCGGAGAAATGTGTCTTCATAGGATATCCAAAGGAAACTATTGGATACACCTTCTATCACAGATCCGAAGGCAAGACTTTTGTTGCTAAATTCGGAAACTTTCTGGAGAAGGAGTTTCTCTCGAAAGATGTGAGTGGGAGGAAAGTAGAACTTGATGAGGTAAATGTACCTGCTCCCTTATTGGAAAGTAGTACATCACAGAAAACTATTTCTGCGACACCTACACCAATTAGTGAGGAAGCTAATGATAATGATCATGAAACTTCAGGACAAGATACTACTGAACCTCATAGATCAACCAGAGTGAGAACCACGCCAGAGTGGTACGGTAATCCTGTTCTAGAAATCATGCTGCTAGATCATGGTGAACCTACGAACTATGAAGAAGCGATGGTGAGCCCAGATTCCGCAAAATGGCTTGAAGCCATGAAATCTGAGATGGGATCCATGTATGAGAACAAAGTATGGACTTTGGTTGACTTGCCCGATGATCGGCAAGCAATTGAGAATAAATGGATCTTCAAGAAGAAGACTGACGCTGATGGTAATATTACTGTCTACAAAGCTCGACTTGTCGCAAAAGGTTTTCGACAAGTTCAAGGGGTTGACTACGATGAGACCTTCTCACCCGTAGCGATGCTTAAGTCTGTTCGAATCATGTTAGCAATTGTCGCATTTTATGATTATGAAATTTGGCAGATGGATGTCAAAACTGCATTCCTGAATGGATTTCTAGAAGAAGAGTTGTATATGATGCAACCAGAAGGTTTTGTCGATCCAAAGGGAGCTAACAAAGTGTGCAAGCTCCAGCGATCCATTTATGGACTGGTGCAAGCCTCTCGAAGTTGGAATAAACGCTTTGATAGTGTGATCAAAGCATTTGGTTTTATACAGACTTTCGGAGAAGCCTGTATTTACAAGAAAGTGAGTGGGAGCTCTGTAGCATTTCTGATATTATATGTGGATGACATATTACTGATTGGAAATGATATAGAATTTCTGGATAGCATAAAGGGATACTTGAATAAGAGTTTTTCTATGAAAGACCTCGGTGAAGCTGCTTACATATTAGGCATAAAGATCTATAGAGATAGATCAAGACGCTTAATTGGACTTTCACAAAGCACATACCTTGACAAGATTTTGAAGAAGTTCAAAATGGATCAAGCAAAGAAAGGGTTCTTGCCTATGTTACAAGGTGTGAAGTTGGGTCAGACTCAATGCCCGACCACTGCAGAAGATAGAGAGAAAATGAAAGATGTTCCCTATGCTTCAGCCATAGGCTCTATCATGTATGCAATGTTGTGTACCAGACCTGATGTGTGCCTTGCTATAAGTTTAGCAGGGAGGTACTAAAGTAATCCAGGAGTGGATCACTGGACAGCGGTCAAGAACATCCTGAAGTACCTAAAAAGGACTAAGGATATGTTTCTCGTATATGGAGGTGACAAAGAGCTCATTGTAAACGGTTACGTTGATGCAAGCTTTGACACTGATCCGGACGATTCTAAATCGCAAACCGAATACGTGTTTACATTAAATGGTGGAGCTGTCAGTTGGTGCAGTTCTAAACAAAGTGTCGTGGCGGGATCTACATGTGAAGCGGGGTACATAGCTGCTTCGGAAGCAGCAAACAAAGGAGTCTGGATGAAGGAGTTCATATCCGATCTAGGTGTCATACCTAGTGCATCGGGTCCAATGAAAATCTTTTGTGACAATACTGGTGCAATTGCCTTGGCAAAGGAATCCAGATTTCACAAAAGAACCAAGCACATCAAGAGACGCTTCAATTCCATCCGGGATCTAGTCCAGATGGAAAAATATTCATGAATTTAAAAAAAGTTCATCAATTTGAAAAATGTTCTCTGATTCAAAAAAAATGTATACCAATATTTTCCTGAAATTACAAAAATTGATGCAAATTTCTGAAAAATGTTCGTTCATACGAAACAAATGTTCACGAGTGTCAAACATGATGTTCACTTTTTTCAAAAAAAATGCGTGGTTGTAGAAAATGGTTGTTAAATCAAGAAATGTAATGATTTTAAAAAATGTTCATGAATTTAAAAAAAAGGTTCATGATTTGGAGAATATGTTATGAATTTTAGAAAATTTATAAATTGTCCATGAGTTGGTTTTTAGAAAATTATTCATGAAATTCATTGGTTGAAAAAATGTTCGCTGATTCAAAAAATTATTCGGCAATTTTTTCGTAAATTAAAAAAATTATTCCCCTGATTTCTTAAAAATATTCTTTGATTTGAAACAAATGTTCACGGGTGTCAAAAAGATGTTCACTTTTTTCTAAAAAAATTGTTAACTTGTAAAAAATGTTTGTCAGTTCAAAAAATGTTCATGAATTTAGAAATTGTTCGTGAATTTGTCATAAAAGTTCATGATTTTGAAAAATGGTCTTGAGGTAAAAAAATATTCGTGTGTCTGAAAATTTGGTGACCAATTGAGAAAATATGTTCACAAATTTGAAAGATGCCTAGAAAAAATTATAAGAAAAGGAGAAAAGGAAAAGAAGAAAGAAAAAACTGAACAGTAATGAAAAACGTAAAAGGAAAAAAAAGAAAAAAGAAAAAGAAAACCAGAAGAAAAGATAAAGGTAAAACAAAAAGGCCGGTTGTGGAAATTTTTTTCTAGAACCTTCTCTAATCCGTTGGGGAAGGAATCCCGACATAGGTCGGGCCAAAAAGGACTTACGCCCAGAGTGCCCATTTTGCCCACCCTTTGTGAGGCCCAGCCATTGCATGGCAGTTAATAGGCGAAAAGTCAACGAAAGGCCCACCACCACCAAACGAGGGTTGAGGGAAATTAGAGCATCTCCAGCCATTGCCCCCCCACCCCTCCCGACGCATAAAAATCGCCCCCTAGGGGTGAGCCGGCGATACAATCGGCGTTCGCGGCGGTTGGGCATCCAGCCGTCGCCCCCAGGCGCCGATATTGTCCCACTTTCGGTGAATAAAGGGCCCATATGGGCGAGAATAGGCCCATATTCGGCGTGGTTCGGCGTTCAATTATCAACATAAATATTTTTTTATCGCATAGTTCATCACAAAAAATCAAATACTTCAACAAAATAGTGCAACAACAAATCGTTCAATACAAATTATATAGTTCAACAAATAAAAACTCACATTTCATCACACGTCGAGCCCGGCGTCGCCCTTGAGCCTCCATAGGTGCTCCACCAGATCCTGCTGCAGTTGATGATGCACCTGTGGGTCTCGGATCTCTTGACGTATACTGAGGTAGGCAGTCCAGCTTGCCGGTAGTTGGTGATCAACTTCGGCTAGAGGACCCTGCATGTAGTATGGTTCAGTGTCAAACACTGGCTCTTCTTTCTCGCTCTCGATGATCATGTTGTGCATGATGACACAGTAAGTCATGATCTCCCATATTTGATCTTTCGACCAGGTCTGAGCAGGGTACCGGACAACAACAAATTGAGATTGGAGCACACCAAATGCCCGCTCGACATCCTTCCGGCAAGCCTCCCACACCTTGGCAAAGTGGGACTTCTTGCCTCCTGGCACAGCGTTTGAGATAGTCTTCACAAATGTAGACCATCTCGAATAGATGCCATCAGCTAGGTAGTACCCCTTGTTGTAGTGTCGCCCATTGACCTCAAAGTTCATCAAAGGAGAATGACCTTCAACAAGCTTGGCAAAGACAGGGGAGCAATGCAGCACGTTGATGTCATTGTGAGTTCCTGGCATACCAAAGAAGGAGTGCCAAATCCAGAGGTCCTGTGTGGCCACCGCCTCAAGTACCACACTACAACCACCTTTGGCACCTTTGTACATCCCCTGCCAAGCAAATGGGCAGTTCTTCCATTTCCAATGCATGCAGTCCATACTTCCAAGCATCCTAGGAAATCCTCTTGTTGCATTCTATGCTAGGATCTGAGCAGTGTCTTCCGCGTTGGATGTTCTCAAGTATTGCGGTCCAAACACTGCCACCACTCTCCGACAGAACTTGTAGAAACACTCAATGCTGGTGGACTCGACCATGCGCCCATGGTCGTCGAGTGAATCACCGGGAGCTCCGTATGCAAGCTGTCGTGCACTTCTGGATCGAGGTGAATCCAAGTTTGCGGGTGCAATCCATCTTGCACTTAAAGTAGTTGTCGAACTCCCGGATGGAATTCACAATCCCGAGGAATAGCTTTCGGCTCATCCGATAACGGCGCTGAAATGTTTTGTCGCCGTGAAGTGGAGCATCGGTGAAGTAGTCGGAGTAGAGTATGCAGTAGCCTTTGAGACGATGACTGTTCTTTGCTTTCACCCGCCCTGGCGCCGAGCCACCTCGCCGCGGCTTTCCATTGCTCGCCAGCAGCTGGGAGAGGGCGGTGAGCACCATGAGATGCTCTTCTTCCTGGACGTCGGCCTCGGCTTCCTCCTCCAACAGCGGGGCGAGCGCTTCCTCGTCATCCGAGTCCATCGTCGAACACCTTGCTCCCGGTGGGCACCTACTCCGCCGCTAAACTGCCCCTCCGCGACCGCAAACGCCCAACTGCTGGTGGAGGGGCTGCCTCGACGAACCTTTGCTATTTTTCTGGCGGGGATTGGCTATCTAGCGGTGAATGGCGGCGGGAGGCGTCGGGATATAGCTAGTGGCGGCCGAGGATGCGGGGGGTGGGAGGCGAGTCGGGGAAAAAACTTGACTTTTCACCTGATGGTGTGGGCCAGCCGCGTTTTTCCCTTGCGCCGGAGCCCCCGATCGCCCCCCAGTGCGCCGGGTTCGGCCTGCGACCGCCGGGCCCAAAAACGGGCCGAACCGGCACTTTTCGGCGTCCTGGGGGCGCGACTGGGGCGTTTTTTTTGCGCCGATGCCGAAAAAGTGCCTTGGGGGCCTGTTGGGGGTGTGGCTTGAGATGCTCTTAGCCCGCAGCAGCACAAAGCCATGCATGCACTCGCTCGTTTCTCGACTGTTGTGATCAACGCGATTTTATCGCCGCCACTGAAATGCACCGTGCGATCTCCCCATCCCGTTCGAGTCTTTGTCAGGGAAAAATTGCTTCAGCCTCAGATCAGAAGGAGCCTAATGAAGTTCCATCTTGTCTGCATCTTTGTATGGTTAGTCCTCATCCTTATGAATCCCAAATTTATCACCTCCATCAACCATCGTAAAGGGGTTTGGCAAAGCACCACCACCGCCATGAGCGACCATGGGGCGGACTGTGCATGATGTCCTCTCTACCGGTATGTCCACCCCCATAATTAATCTTGGCTTCAAATCTTTGGGTGTTTTTTCTCTAATATGGATGGTTTGATCGACATGAAAATTGGATTTGGAATTAGTTTGTTATACAGTCGAGTATCAATTTTTTGTTACATAACTAATGGCGGGATGAGATTTGTCTCGCCAAAGATGAACAATTTGGTGTCTTTAATTATAGCTATGAAAACACGAGTTCGAACCTAGGCTTCTTTGCACTCTATGTTTTTTTCTGGCTCGGCATGTCCTCACCGGTCTATAAGAACTTTAGAATGGAGCTGGTACCCCCCCCCCCCCCCCCGCGCGTGCTATACTGAATTTCTGGCTCCGTCCCTGCATACGAGTGAACAGGAGCCAATTTTGAACCTTCATACTTTGCTGATTTTAGATTCTTGTGATATTTTTTCCCAGAAACACCAAGACAACATAGTGCACATATCAATTGTTCACACATCTCTCAGTAAACACCAGAATGTTTTGTGCAAATACACTCTGATACCACTATTGGGGAACGTAGTAATTTCAAAAAAATTCCTACGCACACGCAAGATCATGGTGATGCATAGCAACGAGAGGGGAGAGTGTTGTCTACGTACCCTCGTAGACCGAAGCGGAAGCGTTGACGCAACATAGAGGAAGTAGTCGTACGTCTTCCCGATCCGACCGATCCAAGCACCGTTACTCCGGCACCTCCGAGTTCTTGCACACGTTCAGCTCGATGACGATCCCCGGGCTCCGATCCAGCAAAGCGTCGGGGAGGAGTTCCGTCAGCACGACGGCGTGGTGACGATCTTGATGTTCTAACCGTCGCAGGGCTTCGCCTAAGCACCGCTACAATATGACCGAGGTGAATATGGTGGAGGGGGGCACCGCACACGGCTAAGGAACGATCACGAAGATCAACTTGTGTGTTCTAGGGTGCCCCCCTGCCCCCGTATATAAAGGAGCAAGGGGGAGGCCGGCCGGCCCTTGGGTGCGCCAAGGAGAGGGGGGAGTCCTTCTCCTAGTGGGAGTAGGACTCCCCTTTCCTAGTCCAACTAGGAATAGGGAGGGGGAAGGAAAGAGAGGGAGAGGGAGAGGGAAAGGGGGCCGCCCCCCTCCTAGTCCTATTCGGACTCCCCATGAGGGGGGGCGCCACCTCCTGGGCTGCTGCCCTCTCTCTCCCCTCAGGCCCAATAAGGCCCATTACTTCCCCGGGGGGTTCCGGTAACCCCTCCGGCACTCCGGTTTTATCCGAAATCACCCGGAACAATTCCGGTGTCCGAATATAGTCGTCCAATATATCGATCTTTATGTCTCGACCATTTCGAGACTCCTCGTCATGTCCATGATCACATCCGGGACTCCGAACAACCTTCGGTACATCAAAATACATAAACTCATAATAACTGTCATCGTAACGTTAAGCGTGCGGACCCTACGGTTCGAGAACAATGTAGACATGACCGAGATACGTCTCCGGTCAATAACCAATAGCGGGACCTGGATGCCCATATTGGCTCCTACATATTCTACGAAGATCTTTATCGGTCAGACCGCATAACAACATACGTTGTTCCCTTTGTCATCGGTATGTTACTTGCCCGAGATTCGATCGTCGGTATCCAATACCTAGTTCAATCTCGTTATCGGCAAGTCTCTTTACTCGTTCCGTAATACATCATCTCACAACTAACACATTAGTTGTAATGCTTGCAAGGCTTATGTGATGTGCATTACCGAGAGGGCCCAGAGATACCTCTCCGACATTCGGAGTGACAAATCCTAATCTCGAAATACGCCAACCCAACAAGTACCTTTGGAGACACCTGTAGAGCACCTTTATGATCACCCAGTTACGTTGTGACGTTTGGTAGCACACAAAGTGTTCCTCCGGTAAACGGGAGTTGCATAATTTCATAGTCATAGGAACATGTACAAGTCATGAAGAAAGCAATAGCAACATACTAAACGATCACGTGCTAAGCTAATGGAATGGGTCATGTCAATCAGATCATTCAACTAATGATGTGACCTTGTTAATCAAATAACAACTCTTTGTTCATGGTTAGGAAACATAACCATCTTTGATTAACGAGCTAGTCAAGTAGAGGCATACTAGTGACACTCTGTTTGTTTATATATTCACACATGTATTATGTTTCCGGTTAATACAATTCTAGCATGAATAATAAACATTTATCATGATATATGAGGAAATGAATAATAACTTTATTATTGCCTCTAGGGCATATTTCCTTCAGTCTCCCACTTGCACTAGAGTCAATAATCTAGATTACACAGTAATGATTCTAACACCCATGGAGCCTTGGTGCTGATCATGTTTTGCTCGTGGAAGAGGCTTAGTCAACGGGTCTGCTACATTCAGATCCGTATGTATCTTGCAAATCTCTATGTCTCCCACCTGGACTAGATCCCGGATGGAATTGAAGCGTCTCTTGATGTGCTTGGTTCTTTTGTGAAATCTGGATTCCTTTGCCAAGGCAATTGCACCAGTATTGTCACAAAAGATTTTCATTGGACCCGATGCACTAGGTATGACACCTAGATCGGATATGAACTCCTTCATCCAGACTCCTTCGTTTGCTGCTTCCGAAGCAGCTATGTACTCCGCTTCACATGTAGATCCCGCCACGACGCTTTGTTTAGAACTGCACCAACTGACAGCTCCACCGTTTAATGTAAACACGTATCCGGTTTGCGATTTAGAATCGTCCGGATCAGTGTCAAAGCTTGCATCAACGTAACCGTTTACAATGAGCTCTTTGTCACCTCCATATACGAGAAACATATCCTTAGTCCTTTTCAGGTACTTCAGGATGTTCTTGACCGCTGTCCAGTGATCCACTCCTGGATTACTTTGGTACCTCCCTGCTAAACTTATAGCAAGGCACACATCAGGTCTGGTACACAGCATTGCATACATGATAGAGCCTATGGCTGAAGCATAGGGAACATCTTTCATTTTCTCTCTATCTTCTGCAGTGGTCGGGCATTGAGTCTGACTCAACTTCACACCTTGTAACACAGGCAAGAACCCTTTCTTTGCTTGATCCATTTTGAACTTCTTCAAAATCTTGTCAAGGTATGTGCTTTGTGAAAGTCCAATTAAGCGTCTTGATCTATCTCTATAGATCTTTATGCCTAATATGTAAGCAGCTTCACCGAGGTCTTTCATTGAAAAACTCTTATTCAAGTATCCCTTTATGCTATCCAGAAATTCTATATCATTTCCAATCAGTAATATGTCATCCACATATAATATCAGAAATGCTACAGAGCTCCCACTCACTTTCTTGTAAATACAGGCTTCTCCGAAAGTCTGTATAAAACCAAATGCTTTGATCACACTATCAAAGCGTTTATTCCAACTCCGAGAGGCTTGCACCAGTCCATAAATGGATCGCTGGAGCTTGCACACTTTGTTAGCTCCCTTTGGATCGACAAAACCTTCCGGTTGCATCATATACAACTCTTCTTCCAGAAATCCATTCAGGAATGCAGTTTTGACATCCATCTGCCAAATTTCATAATCATAAAATGCGGCAATTGCTAACATGATTCGGACAGACTTAAGCATCGCTACGGGTGAGAAGGTCTCATCGTAGTCAACCCCTTGAACTTGTCGAAAACCTTTTGCGACAAGTCGAGCTTTGTAGACAGTAATATTACCGTCAGCGTCAGTCTTCTTCTTGAAGATCCATTTATTCTCAATTGCTTGCCGATCATCGGGCAAGTCAACCAAAGTCCATACTTTGTTCTCATACATGGATCCCATCTCAGATTTCATGGCTTCAAGCCATTTTGCGGAATCTGGGCTCACCATCGCTTCTTCATAGTTCGTAGGTTCATCATGATCTAGCAGCATGATTTCCAGAACAGGATTACCGTACCACTCTGGCGCGGTTCTCACTCTGGTTGATCTACGAGGTTCAGTAGTATCTTGTCCTGAAGTTTCATGATCATTATCATTAGCTTCCTCACTAATTGGTGTAGGTGTCGCAGAAACAGTTTTCTGTGATGTACTACTTTCCAATAAGGGAGCAGGTACAGTTACCTCATCAAGTTCTACTTTCCTCCCACTCACATCTTTCGAGAGAAACTCCTTCTCCAGAAAGTTTCCGAATTTAGCAACAAAAGTCTTGCCTTCGGATCTGTGATAGAAGGTGTATCCAATAGTTTCCTTTGGATATCCTATGAAGACACATTTCTCCGATTTGGGTTCGAGCTTATCAGGTTGAAGCTTTTTCACATAAGCATCGCAGCCCCAAACTTTCAGAAACGACAACTTTGGTTTCTTGCCAAACCATAGTTCATAAGGCGTCGTCTCAACGGATTTCGATGGTGCCCTATTCAACGTGAATGCGGCCGTCTCTAAAGCATAACCCCAAAACGATAGCGGTAAATCAGTAAGAGACATCATAGATCGCACCATATCTAGTAAAGTACGATTACGACGTTCGGACACACCATTACGCTGTGGTGTTCCAGGTGGCGTGAGTTGCGAAACTATTCCGCATTGCTTCAAATGTACACCAAACTCGTAACTCAAATATTCTCCTCCACGATCAGATCGTAGAAACTTTATTTTCTTGTTACGATGATTTTCAACTTCACTCTGAAATTCTTTGAACTTTTCAAATGTTTCAGACTTATGTTTCATTAAGTAGATATACCCATATCTGCTTAAGTCATCTGTGAAGGTGAGAAAATAACGATATCCGCCACGAGCCTCAATATTCATCGGACCACATACATCTGTATGTATGATTTCCAACAAATCTGTTGCTCTCTCCATAGTACCGGAGAACGGTGTTTTAGTCATCTTGCCCATGAGGCACGGTTCGCAAGTACCAAGTGATTCATAATCAAGTGGTTCCAAAAGTCCATCAGTATGGAGTTTCTTCATGCGCTTTACACCGATATGACCTAAATGGCAGTGCCACAAATAAGCTGCACCATCATTATCAACTCTGCATCTTTTGGCTTCAACATTATGAATATGTGTATCACTACTATCGAGATTCAATAAGAATAGACCACTCTTCAAGGGTGCATGACCATAAAAGATATTACTCATATAGATAGAACAACCATTATTCTCTGATTTAAATGTATAACCGTCTCGCATTAAACAAGATCCAGATATAATGTTCATGCTCAACGTTGGCACCAAATAACAATTATTTAGGTCTAATACTAATCCCGAAGGTAGATGTAGAGGTAGCGTGCCGACTGCGATCACATCGACTTTGGAACCGTTTCCCACGCGCATCGTCACCTCGTCCTTAGCCAATCTTCGCTTAATCCGCAGTCCCTGTTTCGAGTTGCAAATATTAGCAACAGAACCAGTATCAAATACCCAGGTACTACTGCGAGCATTAGTAAGGTACACATCAATAACATGTATATCACATATACCTTTGTTCACCTTGCCATCCTTCTTATCCGCCAAATACTTGGGGCAGTTCCGTTTCCAGTGACCAGTCTGCTTGCAGTAGAAGCACTCAGTTTCAGGCTTAGGTCCAGACTTGGGTTTCTTCTCTTGAGCAGCAACTTGCTTTCCGTTCTTCTTGAAGTTCCCCTTCTTCTTCCCTTTGCCCTTTTTCTTGAAACTAGTGGTCTTGTTGACCATCAACACTTGATGCTCCTTTTTGATTTCTACCTCCGCAGCTTTCAGCATTGCGAAGAGCTCGGGAATAGTCTTATTCATCCCTTGCATATTATAGTTCATCACGAAGCTCTTGTAGCTTGGTGGCAGTGATTGGAGAATTCTGTCAATGACGCAATCATCTGGAAGATTAACTCCCATCTGAATCAAGTGATTATTATACCCAGACATTTTGAGTATATGCTCACTGACAGAACTGTTCTCCTCCATCTTGCAGCTATAGAACTTATTGGAGACTTCATATCTCTCAATCCGGGCATTTGCTTGAAATATTAACTTCAACTCCTGGAACATCTCATATGCTCCATGACGTTCAAAACGTCGTTGAAGTCCCGATTCTAAGCCGTAAAGCATGGCACACTGAACTATCGAGTAGTCATCAGCTTTGCTCTGCCAGACGTTCATAACATCTGGTGTTGCTCCAGCAGCAGGCCTGGCACCCAGCGGTGCTTCCAGGACGTAATTCTTCTGTGCAGCAATGAGGATAATCCTCAAGTTACGGACCCAGTCCGTGTAATTGCTACCATCATCTTTCAACTTTGCTTTCTCAAGGAACGCATTAAAATTCAACGGAACAACAGCACGGGCCATCTATCTACAATCAAACATACATAAGCAAGATACTATCAGGTACTAAGTTCATGATAAATTTAAGTTCAATTAATCAAATTACTTAAAGAACTCCCACTTAGATAGACATCCCTCTAATCCTCTAAGTGATCACGTGATCCAAATCAACTAAACCATGTCCGATCATCACGTGAGATGGAGTAGTTTCATTGGTGAACATCGCTATGTTGATCATATCTACTATATGATTCACGCTCGACCTTTCGGTCTCCGTGTTCCGAGGCCATATCTGCATATGCTTGGCTCGTCAAGTATAACCTGAGTATTCCGCGTGTGCAACTGTTTTGCACCCGTTGTATTTGAACGTAGAGCCTATCACACCCGATCATCACGTGGTGTCTCAGCACGAAGAACTTTCGCAACGGTGCATACTCAGGGAGAACACTTCTTGATAATTTTAGTGAGAGATCATCTTATAATGCTACCGTCAATCAAAGCAAGATAAGATGCATAAAAGATAAACATCACATGCAATCAATATAAGTGATATGATATGGCCATCATCATCTTGTGCCTGTGATCTCCATCTCCGAAGCACCGTCATGATCACCATCGTCACCGGCGCGACACCTTGATCTCCATCGTAGCATCGTTGTCGTCTCGCCAATCTTATGCTTCCACGACTATCGCTACCGCTTAGTGATAAAGTAAAGCATTACAGCGCGATTGCATTGCATACAATAAAGCGACAACCATATGGCTCCTGCCAGTTGCCGATAACTCGGTTACAAAACATGATCATCTCATACAATAAAATTTAGCATCATGTCTTGACCATATCACATCACAACATGCCCTGCAAAAACAAGTTAGACGTCCTCTACTTTGTTTGTTGCAAGTTTTACGTGGCTGCTACGGGCTTAAGCAAGAACCAATCTTACCTACGCATCAAAACCACAACGATAGTTTGTCAAGTTGATGCCGTTTTAACCTTCGCAAGGACCGGGCGTAGCCACACTCGGTTCAACTAAAGTTGGAGAAACAGTCACCCGCAAGCCACCTATGTGCAAAGCACGTCGGGAGAACCGGTCTCGCGTAAGCGTACGCGTAATGTCGGTCCGGGCCGCTTCATCCAACAATACCGCCGAACCAAAGTATGACATGCTGGTAGGCAGTATGACTTATATCGCCCACAACTCACTTGTGTTCTACTCGTGCATATAACATCAAACCATAAAACCTAGGCTCTGATACCACTGTTGGGGAACGTAGTAATTTCAAAAAAATTCCTACGCACACGCAAGATCATGGTGATGCATAGCAACGAGAGGGGAGAGTGTTGTCTACGTACCCTCGTAGACCGAAGCGGAAGCGTTGACGCAATGTAGAGGAAGTAGTCGTACGTCTTCCCGATCCGACCGATCCAAGCACCGTTACTCCGGCACCTCCGAGTTCTTAGCACACGTTCAGCTCGATGACGATCCCCGGGCTCCGATCCAGCAAAGCGTCGGGGAGGAGTTCCGTCAGCACGACGGCGTGGTGACGATCTTGATGTTCTACCATCGCAGGGCTTCGCCTAAGCACCGCTATGATATGACCGAGGTGGAATATGGTGGAGGGGGGCACCGCACACGGCTAAGGAACGATCACGAAGATCAACTTGTGTGTTCTAGGGTGCCCCCCTGCCCCCGTATATAAAGGAGCAAGGGGGAGGCCGGCCGGCCCTTGGGTGCGCCAAGGAGAGGGGGGAGTCCTTCTCCTAGTGGGAGTAGGACTCCCCTTTCCTAGTCCAACTAGGAATAGGGAGGGGGAAGGAAAGAGAGGGAGAGGGAGAGGGAAAGGGGGGCCGCGCCCCCCCTCCTAGTCCTATTCGGACTCCCCATGAGGGGGGGGCGCCACCTCCTGGGCTGCTGCCCTCTCTCTCCCCTCAGGCCCAATAAGGCCCATTACTTCCCCGGGGGGTTCCGGTAACCCCTCCGGCACTCCGGTTTTATCCGAAATCACCCGGAACAATTCCGGTGTCCGAATATAGTCGTCCAATATATCGATCTTTATGTCTCGACCATTTCGAGACTCCTCGTCATGTCCATGATCACATCCGGGACTCCGAACAACCTTCGGTACATCAAAATACATAAACTCATAATAACTGTCATCGTAACGTTAAGCGTGCGGACCCTACGGTTCGAGAACAATGTAGACATGACCGAGATACGTCTCCGGTCAATAACCAATAGCGGGACCTGGATGCCCATATTGGCTCCTACATATTCTACGAAGATCTTTATCGGTCAGACCGCATAACAACATACGTTGTTCCCTTTGTCATCGGTATGTTACTTGCCCGAGATTCGATCGTCGGTATCCAATACCTAGTTCAATCTCGTTATCGGCAAGTCTCTTTACTCGTTCCGTAATACATCATCTCACAACTAACACATTAGTTGTAATGCTTGCAAGGCTTATGTGATGTGCATTACCGAGAGGGCCCAGAGATACCTCTCAGACATTCGGAGTGACAAATCCTAATCTCGAAATACGCCAACCCAACAAGTACCTTTGGAGACACCTGTAGAGCACCTTTATGATCACCCAGTTACGTTGTGACGTTTGGTAGCACACAAAGTGTTCCTCCGGTAAACGGGAGTTGCATAATCTCATAGTCATAGGAACATGTATAAGTCATGAAGAAAGCAATAGCAACATACTAAGCGATCGGGTGCTAAGCTAATGGAATGGGTCATGTCAATCAGATCATTCAACTAATGATGTGACCTCGTTAATCAAATAACAACTCTTTGTTTATGGTTAGGAAACATAACCATCTTTGATTAACGAGCTAGTCAAGTAGAGGCATACTAGTGACACTCTGTTTGTTTATATATTCACACATGTATTATGTTTCCGGTTAATACAATTCTAGCATGAATAATAAACATTTATCATGATATATGAGGAAATAAATAATAACTTTATTATTGCCTCTAGGGCATATTTCCTTCAAGCAAGAGGGAGCCAGAGACCACGGTGCACATCATTTACAAATGTTGGTACTCCCTATGAATTTAGACTGTCGTAAGAGCTTTTCTTGACACGTCGGAGCTGGCCATTGCCGACTAAGGAGTTTTGACTTTGATCCACATGTGGTGAAAGCTCACGGTACTCGCGCCTGGACATAGAAGGAAGGTTGTCGCCTCGCTCATTATGCAAGTAACCCGGGAGCTTTGGAATGAGATAAATGCTCGAGTTTTCCGTGACAAAGCGACGTTGCCCACAATCATCTTTGATAACATCAAGTCGGAAGCGAGGAATTGGGTCCTCATTGGGGAAAACCATTTGAGCTCTTTGATGCCGCGAGAGTAGTATCTCTGTTGCACTTTGAGAGGGTTTGTTTTCGGCCTCTCCTTGAAAACCTAAACTATGTTACCCCTCCTTTATTAATGAGATGAGGCAAATCTTTTACCTCTGTTTCAACAAAACCATTATTTGACAGTCCATAGAATGTTGAGTTACATTATTTATTACTCCATGCATGCCTAAATATAAGGTGTATTAGTTTTTTCAAAAGCTATAAACTTGTGCATGATTGACTAAGTTTTTAGAAGAAAATATTAATATCTATAACACCAAATTTGTATCATTAGATCCATCATCAGAAGTATTTCATATTTTATTTATTTTATATTCCTGATGTTGATATTTCATTCTATAGGCTATGTTTGACTTTCACAAAATTTGATGCATATTATATTTTGAAATGGAGAGAGTAATCCTTACTAATAGTACTCTAGGCCAACAACCAAATATAAGCCTTAAATTAGGTGCCACCAAACTAAGTATTGCAAGTTATGCAATTCCATAACACGACACAAAGTTGCTTGTACGTGGATGGCTCCCCCCTCCTCCTCCCCTCTCCCTTTCCCCGCGCCCCCAGCTCCTCCTAGCTCCTCTCCGGCGGATCCCCCCTCGTGTCGCCTTCCTCTCCCTCCCCTCCCTCCCCAGTTGGTGCGGCGTCCTCTGGCCTACCATCGAACATGTTTTCCCTGCTAAGTCTGCTGACTGCTTATTTAAATCATGTATGTTCTTGCAGAAGTGGAGATCATTGACTAAGACAGAGGACCGGGATGCTCTTGATCTCCTGCTTTCTAAAGTGCGGGCCTCGACGTCTTCCCTATCCAGACAGGAGCATGTTGCTTAGCTACTTTTGTGTTGCTTCAACTAGTTGTTGGCTATGTCGTCTTTAGTCCCTCCGGCCTGCGTGCCGTGTGCTAGCCTGGGAGCCATGTATCTCTCCTTTAAAACTTCGGGCGAGCCCATGTTTGGGGCAACATTTTGTCTGTTTGTTCCGTTGGTTGTTTGTTTGTGTTCGAACTCTGCCTGGTGGCTTTATCTATAAAGTCGGGCGCATGCCTTTTCTCTAAAAAAATTCCATAACACTAAAATAGTGCTACCGTGGAGTCCAAGCCTTTACAGTTAAAGCCAGCGAATCACACTGTCCCCCCCCCCTAATTTCCGCGTTTCTCTGCTAGGCTAGCTTTTTAATACAATCTTTTAGAATCATCTTTTTTCGATAAATTTCATTCGGCCATCGGATCGAGGTGATGCAACTGCACTAAGTGCAAACACGGCCTTTGTTTTAGAAACATCGCTCATCTATCCTCTATAATAGATTAATGTGGGAAGTTAACACAACTGGACAGTCGTACTTACGGACTCACAGCGGGAGCCGTCGCCGATTCCCTCTGCTCTGCCTCACATCGTCGAGGTTTACAAGATGTTTTTCCTCTTCTTCCCGCGGCTCCGCCCCCTTCCTTGATGGCTTCATTGTTGATGGTTCACTAGTCTGGCCTTGGCTCCCCCGCTCCCCCGCTCTAGCCCTCGCTCCGCCCCCCGCCGAAGGCCACTCCGGCCCCGGCAGCCACCAAGCCAGCCTCACCGGTGGTCATTCCGGCCCCGGTGACCACTTCCCGCCGGTGATCGCTCCGATCCCGTCGGCCATCTCACATTATGGCCCTCTCCGATCTCAACTTCTCCCTTGGGAAAGCTTTCAAGGAATACAACAAGAAGCAATGCAAGGCAGTCGTCAATGCCCAAGATGGGCCTCGGTCTCCAAAGTTCTTCCTCGTGGTGGAAATAACTCGTTCGTTAATCAAGCTAAATCCAGAATCGGTGGGCCTCATCATTCAAGCTTGTTTTGGCGGCTCTGCCAAGCTTTTTAAGGTATCTCATCTGCGCAATTGATCATACAAGTTCTGCGTTTCTACTCCGGAAGTGGGTTTTGAAATTGTTAGAGGTGGCAACCTGTCTTCCAATCTTTTTTCCATGAATTTTCTCCTGTGGGGAGAGGGGGATGATGATCTTAAGGATCTTTACCGGTGTTATCATGATGTAGTTAGCAAAAGTTGGACAATTGTGTCCAATGACAGATCTCGTCGATCATACGCTCAAGCTGTTCAACAGCCTCAATTCTTTTCTTCGCAAAATTCGCACAATCCCAGTGATCGTGCATTGCTGTAGTCAAGTGGCCCTCTTAATTCTGTTTTAACGTCGCCCAATAATGCAGCGTTGGGTGGGGCGGGATCTTCATGTTTTGAATCTTTGGGCATTGCGGCCCATAGCGCTTCTAGCCTTTTTTGTGTTCGCTGCCTCATGTCGGGCCACTTGAGGCCCAAATGCCAGAACAAGATCCGTTGTAAGGCCTACAAGAGATGGGGGCACATTGCAGTCAACTGTAGATTCCGGGCCGAGATTGCCGTTCCGCATTCCTCTTCTGACATGGCAATTCCCCCCAATTTGGTGAATAATCGGGAATCTGGTAGCAATGGTCAGCGGGACCCACCTGTCAGTGCCTCTATCGTTCTGTCTTCCCGTAATGACGGCCCTACAGAAAATATATTGCCCTCTGCTCGGGACTCTGCCAATGCTAATTTCCCACCTCTGTCTCGCCGCCATGTCTTGTCTCATCAATTGATTCCTCCTTCCTCAGTTTCTCCATTGCTCCATCCCTCCAATCTTGCTCCGGCGAGGTCGTCAACCATGGCAAACTTTCCCTTCGATCCTACGCCTTTCCTTCTTCCAGGCACTCAAGCTATCGAAGTAGAAGGGAGGCCAGCTCGCGCACGGGTCATCCATGGAGAAATGCAGCTGTCCAATGAAAATCTCGCCATTGCCACTGTGGTGCCAATGCCCCAAGGTGAAGTTGCCTTTGTTAATGTCCGCGAGGTTCTCAGTGATTTCTTGGTTTCCGAAAGGGTAGTGTTCTCCTCTATTTCTAAATGCCCTTTTGGTCAAGCGTTTGTCAGATGCAATAGTAAAGCAGACAAAGATTCTTTAGTTAATAGGAGCCCACATCCTTTTGATGACATCCACATCGTTTTTGAGAAGCATGATCAGGGTATGAATTGGAGAAACTTCAATCTGGCCAGAGACTGTTGGTTGTTGTTAGTTAGTTTCCCAGCAGATCTTCGTTGCATGTCTGAACTTAACAATGTTGTCTCCAGTTTTGGCAAGTTGCTTTCATGGGACAGAGTAAAGACCACAAATGCAACTGTTGCAGTGAAAGTTAGAATCGATGCTCTTTCTGATGTTCCAGTCAGCTTGGCAGTTACTAGGGATAAACACTTTCAAGGAGAATCATGGACCTGCCCTGTCATTATTTTTCAGGAGGAGCTGTTGGGAGGGGGACCCCCCGATGAGGATCCAGTTCCTGTGGATGGCAACCCTCACCCACAACCTCCAGAACAACACCATCATCTCAACCAGCATAATCTTTTCTTTGGGCCCATTTCGCAACATGAGAACAATGAGCAGCCTGACAATGCTCAGCATGGTCAAAATGAAGAGGTAGAAAATATAGACGATCTTGGCTGGGACCATTGGGCAATGCCCCCAAACATTGATAATGTACTGATCCAGGATCATCACGTTGTTGCACCGCAAGCCATAGAGATGGATCACAGTGGCCTCATGCTCTCCCTCGGCATTGACTCCAACAGTGTTGAAACTGCAAATTCAATGCAGGGAGCCGCTAATCTTTAGTTTTCTGGTAATTTGATTGCATCACATGATCCGCCAGTGTTACTGCCTGACCTACAGCTTCCAGATCTTAACTTGCCAGTTGAGAAAGGTCTGCAGTAGCCCGAGCCTCCCCTTGCTCTGCAACTTGTTGACCTGCCTGATGTAGTTGTGCAACAAGAGCTACCAGATGTTGCAGTTTCTGTGCTACAAGATTTCATGCCTGTCGCTGCAACTGTTGATCAACTGCCTCTGCTCTAGTTGCCACAAGTGCACAATCCAGTTGTTCAAATGCCTGATAGCACCATGCCCGAAGATCAAGTGTTTATGGCTCCTGTGGTTACTCAAGAAGATCACATTCTTCAGCATGAGGCTGTTGGTGCTGCTACTGAACTTCAGGGAGAAGCTCTTGATATTCTTCCAGTTGGTGATATTGTTGCTGCTGTCTGCCATGCTGATAAAAACAAAGCTTCAGACCTACCTAGCCCAGACTCAGGTAGCTCTAACCCTCCACCTGGATTTCCACTTCCCATCTATAAAGACACTATTAATGTTGGAGCTTGTCAACTATTGCCTGATGCTGCAGACCCAGTTATGCAGAAGATGTTCCTGTCTCAAGCTCAGGAGGAACTGCACAAGGACTGCACCAGTACAGAGGTATCTGAGCTCTGGAAGAAGCACTTTGCTCCAGTTGGGCAGCCCAGGGAGGTGATTCAGGTACCTAATGAGTGGGCAAATTTTATAGCTCTTGCTCTGCTTTCACCAGACAAATTTGAGTGGGCCAAACAGTTACTTTCTTCTCAGTTATGGAAGTTTATTTCTGAACAATCTGATAGTTCCCAATTGAAACCTTTTGTGTTGCCTGAAAAATGTGACTCTGTCCTGCAGCACTCTTGCCAGACTCAGATTGTCAAGGAGGGGCCTCTTCCAAGTGTTGCTGTCACTCCACCTTCAAAGGCTTCATCTGTAGGAATGTATTCTACCACTTCTGCTATTCAAGTATACAGAAAGAGGAAGGATAAAGCTCCACTCATTGAAACCCAGGTGAGAAGAAGTTGTCGAATTCAGCAACTGAATCATGGTTATAGAAAGAAAACTTGCATGGACAGAAATTGTTTATCTTGCAATATTAATCCTCCATCTCTACCCATCAAAGTGGTTAAAAATCTCTCTATTGCATTTTGCAAGGTTCCTTAGAAAGATTGCTCAGATGATGCTCTCCACCAACCCAAGAAGAAAAAAGGAGACAAGGGTAAAGAGGAGAAGGAGCAGAGCAAGAAGGGTTCACAGAAGGGGGGAGTGTCCAGCCCTGCTTGAACTTTTATTAGGGGCCCTCTCTAGTTTCCTTTTGAGCTATGTGTGTAATGATCATGTCCTATCAAGTGACTCTATGTAACCCCATGTTCTGGGGAGATGGTACTTTGGCACTTTTAGCTCTGTTGCAGACTGAGATCTTTAAGTTATGCAAGGTTGTTCAGTTATATCATATTCAGTTATCAATGCATTTCTCTCATGAATAAGCAGTGGAAGATTTTGAACTGGAATATCAGAGGCATCAATGATAAAGATAAGTGGTTAGCCATCAAAAATAAAATTGATGAGACCAACTGTGACCTGCTTTGCATCCAAGAAACTAAGAGAGAGTTGTTTGACAATAGTTATCTTAAGCAGTTCTGCCCAAAACGTCTGAATAAGTTTGACTACCAACCTTCTATTAGTGCTTCAGTAGGGCTATTAGTAGTCTGGAATGATTCTCTTTTCTCTGGAGAAACTATTTCCAAAAACTCCTTCTCCATTTCCATTCGATTCACTTCCAAACTCTCTTCTGACACCTGGACTCTATCAAACATCTATGGTCCTTGTCTTTCTGCTGACAGGGTTATTTTCATGGACTGGTTCAATAATATTCAGATACCTGATGATTGTAATTGGTTGATGCTTGGGGACTTCAACTATATTCGGTATCCTTCTAACAGAAATAGAGGGGGGGTAATATTAATGATATGCTCTTATTTAATGAAGAAATCAGCAATTTGGGCCTTCTTGAAATTTCTTTGAAGGGCAGAGCTTTTACTTGGAGCAATATGCAAGAAGCCCATCTACTTGAAAAGCTTGATTGGGTTTTCTCTTCTGAAGCTTGGACTTCCAACTTTCCAAACACTATGGTCTTACCACTCTCAAAGCCTATTTCTGACCATGTCCCATGCATCATCCAGATTGGCACCATGATCCCAAAAACAAAGATTTTCAGGTTTGAAAATTATTGGATGCAGATTGACAGTTTCAAGGACACTGTGAAAAATATTTGGCAGCAGGATGTTAATGAAACTGATAATGTTAAGAGAATCACTACAAAGTTTAAAAGATTGAGGAAAGGATTGAAAATTTGGGCCAAAGATCTGTCCCAGTTGTCAAAACTTATTCAAGCCTATAATGATCTCATTTTTCTTTATGATACTATGGGAGATTTTAGACCTTTATCAACTGTTGAATGGAATGGCAGAGAAATTATTAAGCAGCACCTTCTAAACCTTTTGGAAATGCAAAGAGCTTACTGGAAACAAAGAGCAACAATTAGATGGATTTTGCAAGGGGACGCAAATACCAAATATCTGAAAGTTAAGGCTACTATCAATTACAGGAGAAATCATATTGCTAGTTTACAGGATGAGGCTGGTACTATGCAAGATGATCATCAAGCTAAAGCTGCAATTCTGTGGAGAGCTTTCAAACAGAGGCTTAATACTTCTGTGCCCACTTTTAACCTTCTCAGCCTGGATTCCCTTATTGAAAAGGTGCTTGAACTAGTTAAGCTTGACAGGGCATTTACCAAAGAGGAAATTGATGCAATAGTTAAAGATCTACCTTTTGACAAGGCACCAGGGCTAGATGGCTTCAACACTGATTTCATCAAGCATTGCTGGGATATCATTGCTCCTGATTTCTACAAGCTAATTGAAGATTTCTATAATGGCAATTTAAACTTGGAAAGCATCAACTCTTCTTTTATTACTCTGTTGCCCAAAAAGGAAGCCCTTGTGCATGCTAATGATTTCAGACCAATATCTTTGCTCAACTGCTCCATCAAGATCATTACAAAGCTTCTGGCTAATAGACTGCAGACTGTCATTCTAAAATTGGTCCATCAGAATCAATATGGTTTTCTTAAGAAGAGATCAATTCAGGATTGTTTGCCCTGGTCATATGAATTCATTCACCAATGTCATCAATCAGGACAGGATTTAATTATTCTGAAATTGGATTTTGAGAAAGCTTTTGATATGATTGAGCATGAAGCTATCAGAAAACTGCTCATTGCTAGGGGCTTTGGACCTAGGTGGATTATGTGGATGGATACGATTTTCTCTTCTAGGCTTTCTTCAGTGCTGCTCAATGGTGTGCCTGGTAAACAGTTCCTCTGTAAAAGAGGGGTCAGGCAAGGTGATCCTCTCTCACCTTTATTGTTTGTCATAGCTGCTGATCTGCTCCAAACAATTCTCAATGAAGCAATGAAGACTGGTCTAATCTCTGCCCCTCTGCATGCTAATGTTGATCAGGATTTTCCTATAATTCAATATGCAGACGATATTGTCCTTGTTATGCATGCTAATGCTGCTCAATTGCACCAGCTCAAAAATCTACTCATGTACTTCAGCACTTTCACTGGCCTGAGGGTTAATTATGAAAAATCAGTAATTGTACCCATCAACACTGCAAATGAAAAAATGCTAGATTTGGCTAACATTATGGGTTGCAAAGTTGGGTATCTCCCTTTCGCATATTTGGGTTTACCTCTCTGCCTCTTGATGACCCACAAGTATAGGGGATCTATCGTAGGCCTTTCGATAAGTAAGAGTGTCGAACCCAACGAGGAGCAGAAGGAAATGATAAGCGGTTTTCAGTAAGGTATTCTCCGCAAGTACTGAAATAAGTGGTAACAGATAGTTTTGTGATAAGATAAGTTGTAACGAGCAACAAGTAACAAAAGTAAATAAAGTGCAGCGTGGTGGCCCAATCCTTTTTGTAGCAAAGGAAAAGCCGGAACAAACTCTTATAATAGGAAAAGCGCTCCCGAGGACACATGGGAATATCGTCAAGCTGGTTTTCATCATGTTCATATAATTCACGTCCGATACTTTGATAATTTGATATGTGGGTGGACCGGTGCTTGGGTGATGTTCTTACTTGAACAAGCATCCCACTTATGATTAACCTCTATTGCAAGCATCCGTAACTACAACAAAAGTATTAAGGTAAACCTAACCATAGCATGAAACATATGGATCTGAATCAGCCGCTTACGAAGCAACGCATAAACTAGGGTTTAAGCTTCTGTCACTCTAGCAACCCATCATCTACTTATTACTTCCCAATGTCTTCCTCTAGGCCCAAATAATGGTGAAGTGTTATGTAGTCGACGTTCACATAACACCACTAGAGGCTAGACTGTTGGGGAACGTAGTAATTTCAAAAAAATTCCTACGCACACGCAAGATCATGGTGATGCATAGCAACGAGAGGGGAGAGTGTTGTCTACGTACCCTCGTAGACCGACTGCAGAAGCATTGATGCAACATAGAGGAAGTAGTCGTACGTCTTCCCGATCTGACCGATCCAAGCACCATTACTCCGGCACCTCCGAGTTCTTAGCACACGTACAGCTCGATGACGCTCCCCGGGCACCGATCCAGCAAAGCTTCGGGGATGAGTTCCGTCACCACAACGGCGTGGTGACGATGATGATGTTCTACCGACGTAGGGCTTCGCCTAAGCACTACAACGGTATGATCGAGGTGGAATATGGTGGAGGGGGGCACCGCACATGGCTAAGGAACGATCACGAAGATCAACTTGTGTGTCTAGGGGTGCCCCCTGCCCCCGTATATAAAGGAGCAAGGGGGAGGCCGGCCGGCCCTATGGGGTGCGCCAAGGGAGGGGGGAGTCCTCCTCCTAGTGGGAGTAGGACTCCCCTTTCCTAGTCCAACTAGGAGAGAAGAGGGGGAAGGAAAGAGAGGGAGAGGGAGAGGGAAAGGGGGGCCGCGCCCCCCCTCCTAGTCCAATTCGAACTCCCCATGGGGGGCGCCACCTCCTAGGCTGCAGCCCTCTCTCTCCCCTCAGGCCCACTAAGGCCCAATACTTCCCGGGGGGGTCCGGTAACCCCTCCGGCACTCCGGTTTTATCCGAAATCACCCGGAACACTTCCGGTGTCCGAATATAGTCGTCCAATATATCAATCTTTATGTCTCGACCATTTCGAGACTCCTCGTCATGTCCGTGATCACATCCGGGACTCCGAACTAACTTCGGTACATCAAAATGCATAAACTCATAATAATTGTCATCGTAACGTTAAGCGTGCGGACCCTACGGTTCGAGAACAATGTAGACATGACTGAGACAAATCTCCGGTCAATAACCAATAGCGGGACCTGGATGCCCATATTGGTTCCTACATATTCTACGAAGATCTTTATCGGTCAGACCGCATAACAACATACGTTGTTCCCTTTGTCATCGGTATGTTACTTGCCCGAGATTCGATCGTCGGTATCCAATACCTAGTTCAATCTCGTTACCGACAAGTCTCTTTACTCGTTCCGTAATACTGTTGGAAATATGCCCTAGAGGCAATAATAAATTGGTTATTATTATATTTCCTTGTTCATGATAATCGTTTATTATCCATGCTAGAATTGTATTGATAGGAAACTCAGATACATGTGTGGATACATAGACAACACCAGGTCCCTAGTAAGCCTCTAGTTGACTAGCTCGTTGATCAATAGATGGTTGCGGTTTCTTGACCATGGACATTGGATGTCATTGATAACAGGATCACATCATTAGAAGAATGATGTGATGGACAAGACCCAATCCTAATCCTAGCACAAAGATCATGTAGTTCGTATGCTAAAGCTTTTCTAATGTCATGTATCATTTCCTTAGACCATGAGATTGTGCAACTCCCGGATACCGTAGGAGTGCTTTGGGTGTGCCAAACGTCACAACGTAACTGGGTGGCTATAAAGGTACACTATAGGTATCTCCGAAAGTGTCTGTTTGGTTGGCACGAATCGAGACTGGGATTTGTCACTCCGTGTAAACGGAGAGGTATCTCTGGGCCCACTCGATAGGACATCATCATAATGTGCACAATGTGATCAAGGAGTTGATCACGGGATGATGTGTTACGAAACGAGTAAAGAGACTTGCCGGTAACGAGATTGAACAAGGTATCGGGATACCGACGATCGAATCTCGGGCAAGTATCGTACCGCTAGACAAAGGGAATTGTATACGGGATTGATTAAGTCCTTGACATCGTGGTTCATCCCATGAGATCATCATGGAACATGTGGGAGCCAACATGGGTATCCAGATCCCTCTGTTGGTTATTGACCGGAGAGTCATCTCGGTCATGTCTGCATGTCTCCCGAACCCATAGGGTCTACACACTTAAGGTTCGGTGATGCTAGGGTTATAGAGATATTAGTATGCGGTAACCCGAAAGTTGTTCGGAGTCCCGGATGAGATCTCGGACGTCACGAGGAGTTCCGGAATGGTCCGGAGGTAAAGATTTATATATGGGAAGTCTTGTTTTGGTCGCCAGAAAAGTTTCACGCATTATCGGTATTGTACCGGGAGTGCCGAAAGGGGTCCGGGGGGTCCACCAAGGGGGTCCACCTGCCCCGGGGGCCACATGGGCTGTAGGGGTGTGCGCCTTGGCCTGTATGGGCCAAGGGCACCAGCCCCAAGAGGCCCATGCACCAAGAGATTAGGGAAAGGAAGAGTCCTAAAGGGGGAAGGCACCTCCTAGGTGCCTTGGGGAGGAGGGACTCCTCCCTGGCCACACCCTTCCTTGGAGGAAGGGCCAAAGGCTGCACCCCCCCCCCTCTCCCTTGGCCCTATATATAGTGGGGGGAAGGGAGGGCAGCAAACCTAAGCCCTAGCGCCTCCCTCTCCCTCCCATGACACATCTCCCTCCTCCCGCAGCGCTTGGCGAAGCCCTGTTGGAATCCCGCAACTTCCACCACCACGCCGTCGTGCTGCTGGATCTCCATCAAACTCTTCTTCCCCCTTGCTGGATCAAGAAGGAGGAGACGTCGCTGCTCCGTACGTGTGTTGAACGCGGAGGTGCCGTCCGTTCGGCACTAGGATCATCGGTGATTTGGATCACAACGAGTACGACTCCATCAATCCCGTTCTCTTGAACGCTTCCGCGCGCGATCTACAAGGGTATGTAGATCCACTCCTCCCTCATTGCTAGATGACTCCATAGATAGATCTTGGTGGCACGTAGGAAAATTTTCAATTTATGCTACGTTCCCCAACAGTGGCATCATGAGCTAGGTCTATGCGTAGTTTCTATGCACGAGTAGAACACAAAGTAGTTGTGGGCGTTGATTTTGTTCAATATGCTTACCGTTACTAGTCCAATCTTGATTCGGTGGCATTGTGGGATGAAGCGGCCCGGACCGACCTTACACGTACTCTTACGTGAGACTGGTTCCACCGACTGACATGCACTAGTTGCATAAGGTGGCTAGCGGGTGTCTGTCTCTCCCACTTTAGTCGGATCGGATTCGATGAAAAGGGTCCTTATGAAGGGTAAATAGCAATTGGCATATCACGTTGTGGTTTTTGCGTAGGTAAGAAACGTTCTTGCTAGAAACCCATAGCAGCCACGTAAAACATGCAAACAACAATTAGAGGACGTCTAACTTGTTTTTGCAGGGTATGCTATGTGATGTGATATGGCCAAAAGGATGTGATGAATGATATATGTGATGTATGAGATTGATCATGTTCTTGTAATAGGAATCACGACTTGCATGTCGATGAGTATGACAACCGGCAGGAGCCATAGGAGTTGTCTTAATTTATTTATGACCTGCGTGTCAACATAAACGTCATGTAATTACTTTACTTTATTGCTAACCGTTAGCTGTAGTAGTAGAAGTAATAGTTGACGAGACAACTTCATGAAGACACGATGATGGAGATCATGATGATGGAGATCATGGTGTCATGCCGGTGACGATGATGATCATGGAGCCCCGGAGATGGAGATCAAAAGGAGCAAAGTGATATTGGCCATATCATGTCACTATTTGATTGCATGTGATGTTTATCATGTTTATACATCTTATTTGCTTAGAACGACGGTAGTAAATAAGATGATCCCTCATAATAATTTCAAGAAAGTGTTCCCCCTAACTGTGCACCGTTGCGACAGTTCGTTGTTTCGAAGCACCACGTGATGATCGGGTGTGATAGATTCTAACGTTCACATACAACGGGTGTAAGACAGATGTACACATGCGAAACACTTAGGTTGACTTGACGAGCCTAGCATGTACAGACATGGCCTCGGAACACAAGAGACCGAAAGGTCGAGCATGAGTCGTATGGTAGATACGATCAACATGAAGATGTTCACCGATGATGACTAGTCCGTCTCACGTGATGATCGGACACGGCCTAGTTGACTCGGATCATGTAATCACTTAGATGACTAGAGGGATGTCTATCTGAGTGGGAGTTCATAAGATGAACTTAATTATCCTGAACATAGTCAAAAGGTCTTCGCAAATTATGTCGTAGCTCGCGCTTCAGTTCTACTGTTTAGATATGTTCCTAGAGAAAATTTAGTTGAAAGTTGATAGTAGCAATTATGCGGACTAGGTCCGTAAACTGAGGATTGTCCTCATTGCTTCATAGAAGGCTTATGTCCTTAATGCACCGCTCAGTGTGCTGAACCTCGAACGTCGTCTGTGGATGTTGCGAACATCTGACATACACGTTTTGATGACTACATGATAGTTCAGTGCGTAATGCTAAATGGTTTAGAATTGAGGCACCAAAGACGTTTTGAAACATCGCAGAACATATGAGATGTTCCAAGGACTGAAATTGGGATTTCAGGCTCGTGCCCACGTCAAGAGGTATAAGACCTCCGACGATTTTCTTAGCCTGCAAACTAAGGGAGAAAAGCTCAATTGTTGAACTTGTGCTCAGATTGTCTGAGTACAAAAATCGCTTGAATCGAGTGGGAGTTGATCTTCCAGATGAAATAGTGATGGTTCTCCGAAGTCATTACCACCAAGCTGCTAGAGCTTCGTGAAGAACTATAATATATCAGGGACATATATGATGATCCTTGAGATATTCGCGATGTTTGACACCACAAAAGTAGAGATCAAGAAGGAGCATCAATTGTTGGTGGTTGGTGAAACCACTAGTTTCAAGAAGGGCAAGGGCAAGAAGGGATACTTCATGAAACGGCAAATCAGCTGCTGCTCTAGTGAAGAAACCCAAGGTTGAACCCAAACCCGAGACTAAGTGCTTCTGTAATAAGAGGAACAACCACTGGAGCAGATTTACCCTAGATACTTGGTAGATGAGAAGGCTGGCAAAGTCGATAGAAGTATATTGGATATACATTGTGTTAATGTGTACTTTACTAGTACTCCTAGTAGCACCATGGTATTAGATACCGGTTCGGTTGCTAAATGTTAGTAAACTCGAAATAAAAGCTACGGAATAAACGGAGACTAGCTAAAGGTGAGCTGACGATATGTGTTGGAAGTGTTTCCAATATTGATATGATCAAGCATTGCACGCTCCCTCTACCATCGAGATTGGTGTTTGCGTTGAGCATAGACATGATTGGATTATGTCTATCGCAATACGGTTATTCATTTAAGGAGAATAACGGTTACTCTGTTTATTTGAATAATACCTTCAATGGTCTTGCACCTAAAATGAATGGTTCATTGTATCTCGATCATAGTGATACACATGTTCATGCCAAAAGATATAAGATAGTAATGATAGTACCACCTACTTGTGGCACTGCCACTTAAGTCATATCAGTATAAAACGCATGAAGAAGCTCCATGTTGATGGATCTTTGGACTCACTCATTTTTGAAAGGATTGAGACATGCGAACCATGTTTGTTGGTAGATATGCATGAAGAAACACTATACAAATGGATCGTTTGGACTCACTTGATTTTGAGTCACTTGAGACATGCAAATCATACCACATGGGCAAGATGACTGAAAGCCTCGTTTTCAGTAAAATGGAACTAGAAAGCAACTTGTTGGAAGTAATACATTTTGATGTGTGCAGTCCAATGAGTGCTGAGGCGTGTAGTGGATATCGTTATGTTCTTACTTCACAGATGATTTGAGTAGATGTTGAGTATATTTACTTGATGAATCACAAGTCTGAATTATTGAAAGGTTCAAGTAATTTCAGGGTGAAGTTGAAAGATCGTCGTGACAAGAGGATAAAATATCTATGATATGATCATAGAGATGAATATCTGAATTACGAGTTTGGCACAGAATTAAGACATTGTGGAAATTGTTTCACAACTAATACAGCCTGGAACACCATAGTGTGATGGTGTGTCCGAACATCATAACTGCACCCTATTGGATATGATGCATACCATGATGTCTCTTATCGAATTACCACGATAGTTTATGGGTTAGGCATTAGAGACAACCACATTCACTTTAAATAGGGCACCACGTAATTCCGATGAGATGACACCGTATGAACTATGGTTTAGAGAAACCTAAGCTGTCATTTCTTAAAAGTTTGGGGCTGCGACGCTTATGTGAAAAAGTTTCAGGCTGATAAGCTCGAACCCAAAGCGGATAAATGCATCTTCATAGGACACCCAAAACAGTTGGGTATACCTCCTGTCTCAGATCCGAAAGCAATAAGGGATTGTTTCTAGAATCGGGTCCTTTCTCGAGGAAAAGTTTCTCTCGAAAGAATTGAGTGGGAGGATGGTGGAGACTTGATGAGGTTATTGAACCGTCTCTTCAACTAGTGTGTGGCAGAGCACAGGGAGTTGTTCCTGTGGCACCTACACCAATTGAAGTGGAAGCTTATGATAGTGATCATGAAACTTCAGATCAAGTCACTACCAAACCTCGTGGGATGACAAGGATGCGTACTACTTCAGAGTGGTACGTAATCCTGTCTTGGAAGTCATGTTGCTAGACAACAATGAACCTACGAGCTATGGAGAAGCGATGGTGGGCCTGGATTCCAAAATGGCTCGAGGCCATATAATCCGAGAGAGGATCCATATATGAAAACAAAGTGTAGACTTTGGGAGAACTACTTGATGGTCGTAAGGCTGTTAGGTACATATGGATTTTAAAAGGAAGACGGACAATGATGGTAGGTATCACCATTAAGAAAGCTCGACTTGTCGTTAAGATGTTTTCCGACAAGTTCAAGGAGTTGACTGCGATGAGACTTTCTCACTCGTAGCGATGCTAAGAGTCTGTTGGAATTATATTAGCAATTACTGCATTATTTGTGAAATCTTGCAGATAGGATGCCAAAACCATTGTTTCCTCGACGATTTTTGAGGAAAGGTTGTATGTGATACAACCGGAAGGTTTTGTTAATCCTGAAAGATGCTAATAAGTATGCAAAGCTCCAGCAATCCTTCTAAGGACTGGAGTAAGCATCTCGGAGTTGGAATGTATGCTTTGATGATGATCGAAGATTTTGGGTTTATACAAAGTTTATGAGAAACTTGTATTTCCAAAGAAGTGAGTGGGAGCACTATAGAATTTCTGATGAATATATGTTGTTGACATATTGTTGATCAGAAATGACGTAGAATTTCTGGAAAGCATATAGGGTTATTTGGAAAGTGTTTTTCAATGGAAAGCCTGGATTAAGCTACTTGAACATTGAGCATCAAGATCTATAAGGATAGACCAAAACGCTTAATGGTACTTTCAAATGAGCACATACCTTGACATGATCTTGAAGGTGTTCAAGATGGACCGGTCAAAGAAGGAGTTCTTGCCTGAGTTGTAAGGTATGAAGTTAAGACTTAAAGCTCAACCACGGCAGAAGAAAGAGGAAGGACGAAGGTCGTCCCCTATGCTTTTGTCATAGGCTCTATCCGGTATGCCATGCTGAGTACCGCACCTGATGTGTGCCTTGCCACATATCTGGCAAGAGGGTACAATGGTAATCTAGGAGAAGATCACCAGATAGCGGTCTAAATTATCCTTAGAGGAATAAGGATATGTTTCTCGGTTATGGAGGTGATAAAGAGTTCGACGTAAAGAGTTACGTCGATGCAAGCTTAACACCTATCCGGATAGCTCTGAGTAGAGATACCGGATACGTATAATGGAGCAACAATTTAGAATAGCTCCTAGTAGAACAGTTATTTGAAATGGCTCCAAATGTAGCGTAGTAGTTGCATCTACAAGATGACATAAGAAATTTGCGAAGTACATACGGATCTGAAAGATTCAGACCCGTTGACTATAACATCTCTCACAAGCATAACATGTTCAAACCCAGAACTCATCAAGTGTTAATCACATGGTAATGTGAACTAGATTATTGACTCTAGTAAACTCTTTGGGTGTTAGTCACATGGGGATGTGACCTTGAGTGTTAGTCACATAGCGATGTGAACTGGATTATTGACTCTAGTGCAAGTGGGAGACTGTTGGAAATATGCCCTAGAGGCAATAATAAATTGGTTATTATTATATTTCCTTGTTCATGATAATCGTTTATTATCCATGCTAGAATTGTATTGATAGGAAACTCAGATACATGTGTGGATACATAGACAACACCATGTCCCTAGTAAGCCTCTAGTTGACTAGCTCGTTGATCAATAGATGGTTACGGTTTCCTGACCATGGACATTGGATGTCATTGATAACGGGATCACATCATTAGAAGAATGATGTGATGGACAAGACCCAATCCTAAGCCTAGAACAAAGATCATGTAGTTCGTATGCTAAAGCTTTTCTAATGTCAAGTATCATTTCCTTAGACCATGAGATTGTGCAACTCCCGGATACCGTAGGAGTGCTTTGGGTGTGCCAAACGTCACAACGTAACTGGGTGGCTATAAAGGTACACTACAGGTATCTCCGAAAGTGTCTGTTGGGTTGGCACGAATCGAGACTGGGATTTGTCACTCCGTGTAAACGGAGAGGTATCTCTGGGCCCACTCGGTAGGACATCATCATAATGTGCACAATGTGATCAAGGAGTTGATCACGGGATGATGTGTTACGAAACGAGTAAAGAAACTTGCCGGTAACGAGATTGAACAAGGTATCGGGATACCGACGATCGAATCTCGGGCAAGTATCATACCGCTAGACAAAGGGAATTGTATACAGGATTGATTAAGTCCTTGACATCGTGGTTCATCCGATGAGATCATCGTGGAACATGTGGGAGCCAACATGGGTATCCAGATCCCGTTGTTGGTTATTGACCGGAGAGTCATCTCGGTCATGTCTGCATGTCTCCCGAACCCGTAGGGTCTACACACTTAAGGTTCTGTGACGCTAGGGTTATAGAGATATTAGTATGCGGTAACCCGAAAGTTGTTCGGAGTCCTGAATGAGATCCCGGACGTCACGAGGAGTTCTGGAATGGTTCGGAGGTAAAGATTTATATATGGGAAGTCTTGTTTTGGTCGCCGGAAAAGTTTCACGCATTATCGGTATTGTACCGGGAGTGCCGAAAGGGGTCCGGGGGTCCACCAAGGGGGTCCACCTGCCCCGGGGGGCCACATGGGCTGTAGGGGTGTGCGCCTTGGCCTGTATGGGCCAAGGGCACCAGCCCCAAGAGGCCCATGCGCCAAGAGATGAGGGAAAGGAAGAGTCCTAAAGGGGGAAGGCACCTTCTAGGTGCCTTGGGGAGGAGGGACTCCTCCCTGGCCGCACCCTTCCTTGGAGGAAGGGCCAAAGGCTGCGCCCCCCTCTGCCTTGGCCCTATATATAGTGGGGGGAAGGGAGGGCAGCAAAACCTAAGCCCTGGCGCCTCCCTCTCCCTCCCATGACACATCTCCCTCCTCCCGCGGCGCTTGGCGAAGCCCTGTTGGAATCCCGCTACTTCCACCACCACGTCGTCGTGCTTCTGGATCTCCATCAACCTCTCCTTCCCCCTTGATGGATCAAGAAGGAGGAGACGTTGCTGCTCCGTACGTGTGTTGAACGCGGAGGTGCCGTCCGATCGGCGCTAGGATCATCGGTGATTTGGATCACGACGAGTACGACTCCATCAACCCCGTTCTCTTGAACTCTTCCGCGCGCGATCTACAAGGGTATGTAGATCCACTCCTCCCTCGTTGCTAGATGACTCCATAGATAGATCTTGGTGACACGTTGGAAAATTTTGAATTTATGCTACGTTCCCCAACAAATACATCATCTCACAACTAACTCATTAGTTGTAATGCTTGCAAGGCTTATGTGATGTGCATTACCGAGAGGGCCCAGAGATACCTCTCCGACAATCGGAGTGACAAATCCTAATCTCGAAATACGCCAACCCAACATCTACCTTTGGAGACACCTATAGAGCACCTTTATAATCACCCATTTACGTTGTGACGTTTGGTTGCACACAAAGTGTTCCTCCGGCAAACGGGAGTTGCATAATCTCATAGTCATACGAACATGTATAAGTCATGAAGAAAGCAATAGCAACATACTAAACGATCGGGTGCTAAGCTAATGGAATGGGTCATGTCAATCAGATCATTCAACTAATGATGTGACCTCGTTAATCAAATAACAACTCTTTGTTCATGGTTAGGAAACATAACCATCTTTGATTAACGAGCTAGTCAAGTAGAGGCATACTAGTGACACTCTGTTTGTCTATGTATTCACACATGTATTATGTTTCCGGTTAATACAATTCTAGCATGAATAATAAACATTTATCATGATATAAGGAAATAAATAATAACTTTATTATTGCCTCTAGGGCATATTTCCTTCAGTCTCCCACTTGCACTAGAGTCAATAATCTAGTTCATATCTCCATGTGATTTAACAACAATAGTTCACATCACCATGTGATTAACACCCATAGTTCACATCGATATGTGATCAACACCCAAAGGGTTTACTAGATTCAGTAATCTAGTTCACATCGCTATGTGATTAACACCCAAAGAGTACTAAGGTGTGATCATGTTTTGCTTGTGAGAGAATCTTAGTCAACGGGTCTTTCACATTCAGATCCGTTATGTATTTTGCAATTTTCTATGTCTACAATGCTCTGCACGGAGCTACTCTAGTTAATTGCTCCCGTTTTCAATATGTATCTAGATCGAGACTTAGAGTCATCCAGATCAGTGTCAAAACTTGCATCGACGTAACCCTTTACGGTGAACCTTTTTGTCACCTCCATAATCGAGAAACATATCCCTATTCCACTAAGGATAATTTTGACAGCTGTCCAGTGATCTACTCCTAGATCATTATTGTACTCCCTTGCCAAAATCAGTGTAGGGTATACAATAGATCTGGTACATAGCATGGCATACTTTATAGAACCTATGGCTGAGGCATAGGGAATGACTTTCATTCTCTTTCTATCTTCTGCCGTGGTCGGGCTTTGAGTCTTACTCAATTTCACACCTTGTTACACAGGCAAGAACTCTTTCTTTGACTGTTCCATTTTGAACTACTTCAAAATCTTGTCAAGGTATGTACTCATTGAAAAAAAACTTATCAAGCGTTTTGATCTATCTCTATAGATCTTGATGCTCAATATGTAAGCAGCTTCACCGAGGTCCTTCTTCGAAAAACTCCTATCAAATACTCCTTTATGCTTTGCAGAATAATCCTACATTATTTCCGATCAACAATATGTCATTTACATATACTTATCAGAAATGCTGTAGTGCTCCCACTCACTTTCTTGTAAATACAGGCTTCATCGCAAGTCTGTATAAAACTATATGCTTTGATCAACTTATCAAAACGTATATTCCAACTCCGAGATGCTTGCACCAGTCCATAGATGGATCACTGGAGCTTGCATATTTTGTTAACACCTTTAAGATCGACAAAACCTTCTAGTCGCATCATATACAACTCTTCTTTAATAAATCCATTAAGGAATGCAGTTTTGTTTATCCATTTGCCGGATTTCATAAAATGCGGCAATTGCTAACATGATTCGGACAGACTTAAGCATAGATACGAGTGAGAAACTCTCATCGTAGTCAACACCTTGAACTTGTCGAAAACCTTTTGCGACAATTCTAACTTTGTAGATAGTAACACTACTATCAGCGTCTGTCTTCCTCTTGAAAATCCATTTATTTTCTATGGCTTGCCGATCATTGGGCAAATCCATCAAAGTCCATACTTTGTTCTCATACATGGATCATATCTCAGATTTCATGGCCTCAAACCATTTCGCGAAATCTGGGCTCATCATCGCTTCCTCATAGTTCGTAGGTTCGTCATGGTCAAGTAACATGACCTCCAGAACAGGATTACCGTACCACTTTGGTGCGGATTTCACTCTGGTTTACCTACGAGATTCGGTAGTAACTTGATCTGAAGTTACATGATCATCATCATTAGCTTCCTCACTAATTTGTGTAGGTGTCACAGAAACTGCTTTCTGTGATGTACTACTTTCCAACAAGGGAGCAGGTACAGTTACCTCATCAAGTTCTACTTTCCTCCCACTCACTTCTTTCGAGAGAAACTCCTTCTCTAGAAAGTTTCCAAATTTAGCAACAAAAGTCTTGCCTTCGGATCTGTGATAGAAGGTGTATCCAATAGTTTCCTTTGGAGATCCTATGAAGACACATTTCTCTGATTTGGGTTTGAGCTTATCAGGTTGAAACTTTTTCACATAAGCATTGCAACCTCAAACTTTAAGAAACGACAGCTTAGGTTTCTTGCCAAACCATAGTTCATACAGTGTCGTCTCAACGGATTTAGATGGTGCCCTATTTAATGTGAATGCGGCTGTCTCTAATGCATAACCCCAAAACGATAGTGGTAGATCGGTAAGAGACATCATAGATCGCACTATATCTAATAAAGTATGGTTATGACGTTCGGACACACCATTACACTATGGTGTTCCAGGTGGCGTGAGTAGTGAAACTATTTCACATTGTTTTAATTGAAGGCCAAACTCGTAACTCAAATATTTTACTTCTGTGATCATATCGTAGAAACCTTATTTTCTTGTCACGATGATTTTTCACTTCACTCTGAAATTCTTTGAACTTTTCAAATGTTTCAGACTTATGTTTCATCAAGTAGATATACTCATATCTGCTCAAATCATCTGTGAAGATCAGAAATAATGATACCTGTCGCGAGCCTCAATATTTATCGGACCACATACATCAGTATGTATGATTTCCAACAAATTTGTTGCTCGCTCCATTGTTTGAAGAACAGAGTCTTAGTCATCTTGCCCATGTGGCATGGTTCGCAAGCATCAACTGATTCATAATCAAGTGATTCCAAAAGTCCATCAGCATGGAGTTTCTTCATGCGCTTTACACCAATATGACCTAAACGGCAGTGCTACAAATAAGTCGCACTATCATTATTAACTTTGCATCTTTTGGTTTCAATATTATGATTATGTGTATCACTACGATCGAGATCCAATGGACTATTTTCATTGGGTGTGTAACCATATAAGGTTTTATTCATGTAAACAGAACAACAATTTATTCTCTTACTTAAATGAATAACCTTATTACAATAAACATGATCAAATCATATTCATGCTCAACGCAAACACCAAATAACACTTATTTAGGTTCAACACTAATCCCGAAATTATAGGGAGTGTGCGATGATGATCATATCAATCTTGGAACCACTTCCAACACACATCGTCACTTCACCCTTAACTAGTCTCTGTTTATTCTGCAACTCCCGTTTCGAGTTACTAATCTTAGCAACTGAACTAGTATCAAATACTGAGGGTTTGCTATAAACACTAGTAAAGTACACATCAATAACATGTATATCAAATATACTTATGTTCACTTTGCCATCCTTCTTATCCGCCAATCACTTGGGGTAGTTCCGCTTCCAGTGACCAGTTCCTTTGCAGTAGAAGCACTTAGTCTCAGGCTTAGGACCAGACTTGGGCTTCTTCACTTGAGCAGCAACTTGCTTGCTATTCTTCTTAAAGTTCCCCTTCTTCCCTCTGCCCTTTTCTTGAAACTAGTGGTCTTGTCAACCATCAACACTTGATGTTTTTCTTGATTTCTACCTTCATTGATTTCAGCATCACGAAGAGCTTGGGAGTTGTTTCCGTTATCCCTTGCATATTATAGTTCATCACGAAGTTCTACTAACTTGGTGATGGTGACTAGAGAATTCTGTCAATCACTATCTTATCTGGAAGATTAACTCCCACTTGATTCAAGCGATTGTAGTACCCAGACAATCTGAGCACATGCTTATTAGTTGAGCGATTCTCCTCCATCTTTTAGCTATAGAACTTGTTGGAGACTTCATATCTCTCAACTCGGGTATTTGCTTGAAATATTAACTTCAACTCCTGGAACATCTCATATGGTCCATGACGTTCAAAACGTCTTTGAACTCCCGATTCTAAGCAGTTAAGCATGGTGCACTTAAACTATCAAGTAGTCATCATATTGAGCTAGCCAAACGTTCATAACGTCTGCATCTGCTCCTGCAATAGGTCTGTCACCCAGCGGTGCATCAAGGACATAATTCTTCTGTGCAACAATGAGGATAAACCTCAGATCACGGATCCAATCCGCATCATTGCAACTAACATCTTTCAACACAATTTTCTCTAGGAACATATCAAAATAAACATATGAAAGCAACAAGGCGAGCTATTGATCTACAACATAGATATGCTAATACTACCAGGACTAAGTTCATGATAAATTAAAGTTCAATTAATCATATTACTTAAGAACTCCCACTTAGAAAGACATCCCTCTAATCTTCTAAGTGATCACGTGATCCAAATCAACTAAACCATAACCGATCATCACGTGAAATGGATTAGTTTTCAATGGTGAACATCATTATGTTGATCATATCTACTATATGATTCACGCTCGACCTTTCGGTCTCCGTGTTCCGAGGCCATATCTGCATATGCTAGGCTCGTCAAGTATAACCCGAGTATTCTGCGTGTGCAAAACTGGCTTGCACCCGTTGTAGATGGACGTAGAGCTTATCACACCCGATCATCACGTGGTGTCTGGGCACGATGAACTTTGGCAACGGTGCATACTCAGGGAGAACACTTCTTGATAATTTAGTGAGAGATCATCTTATAATGCTACTGTCAATCAAAGCAAGATAAGATGCATAAAAAGATAAACATCACATGCAATCAATATAAGTGATATGATATGGCCATCATCGTCTTATGCTTGTGATCTCCATCTCCGAAGCACCGTCATGATCACCATCGTCACCGGCTCGACACCTTGATCTCCATCACAGCATTGTTGTCGTCTCGCCAATCTTATGCTTCCACGACTATCGCTACCGCTTAGTGATAAAGTAAAGCATTACAGCGCGATTGCATTGCATACAATAAAGCGACAACCATATGGCTCCTGCCAGTTGCCGATAACTCGGTTACAAAACATGATCATCTCATACAATAAAATTTAGCATCATGTCTTGACCATATCACATCACAACATGCCCTGCAAAAACAAGTTAGACATCCTCTACTTTGTTGTTGCAAGTTTTACATGGCTGCTACGGGCTTAAGCAAGAACCAATCTCACCTACGCATCAAAACCACAACGATAGTTTGTCAAGTTGGTGCTATTTTAACCTTCGCAAGGACCGGGCATAGCCACACTCGGTTCAACTAAAGTTGGAGAAACTGTCACCCGCAAGCCACCTCTATGCAAAGCACGTCGGGAGAACCGGTCTCGCGTAAGCGTACGCGTAATGTTGGTCCGGGCCGCTTCGTCCAACAATACCGCCGAACCAAAGTATGACATGCTGGTAAGCAGTATGACACTGGTAGAAAAAGGGCCTATAGTCCCGGTTCGTAAGGGCCTTTAGTCCCAGTTCCGGAACCGGGACTAAAGTGTCGGTACTAATACCTCCCCCCTTTAGTCCCGGTTCAATCCAGAACCGGGACTAAAGGCCCTCCACGTGGGCAGCGCGCAGAGCCCAGTCAGGAGACCCTTTGGTCCCGGTTGGTGGCACCAACCGGGACCAATAGGCATCCACGCGTCAGCACTTCTGTGGCTGGGGTTTTTGTTTTTTTTGAAAGGGGGGGGGGGGTTGGGGGTTTTGGGGGGTTAATTTAGGTGTTTCATATATTGTGTTAGCTAGTTATAATTAATAGAGAGAAGTGTCCTCTGTTATGTCCGTGCTTGGTCGACGCTACGTACTATACATATGTATAGAGAGGACTAGACACGCTAGCTAGCTAGTAAGCAAACGAAGGAAACAGAAGATCGTCATGAACATATATGCATATATACAGAGAGAAGTGATATCGACCACCTCTCCTTCTCCGAGAGATTGGTCGAACAACAAGTTCTCGTATATCTATCTGACACTACCGGCTACATATATACAATAATTATCTCTTACAAATATAATCATACGGACTCAGGGTCCACATAGAATTCTCCGTCTTCAGGGATCACGTGGTCAAGAAAGAATGCCGCCAATTCCTCTTCAATTGCTCGCATGCGAGCTGGTGCTAGGAGTTCATCCCGCTTCCGAAACATCTAATTTGAAGAAGGGGGTCAATACATATATATATATATAAATGAATGAAACTCAACACAAATGATGGTAATAAAATAAAATTGTGAATGTTGTTATTTACGTACTTCATATTGTTCGTTAGAGTACCCGCCCCGCTCACAGGTCGTGTGGCGGATGGACTCGCAGATGTAGTATCCACAGAAATCATTCCCTTGTTCCTGCCACAACCACTTTACAAGAAATAGAGGTCAATCAAACTGATAAGCAAGAATGCTAAATGGTATTGATGAAACTAGCGCTTGAATCACTAGGAGATGCGCGGAACATGCTACTATAGTACTTACTTTCGGGTGTCTAAATTCCAGCTCCTTCGGCAGTCCCGGAACTGTTTTGGTGAATTTTCTCCAAACCCTGCCGGACAAAGAAAACAATTACTTGATATCAGGAAATGAACAAAGTTGCTGATATGGTGGATAATGATCGATTTAACTTACTTCTTGAGGATTTCAGTCATGTCCGCATACTCCTTGGGATCTTTTCGTTTAGAGTCCAAGACGGTTACTACTCCCTGCTCAAGCTTAATCTCTAGGAGAATATAGTGGAAACTGCACACACATGCATAACTCATGAATTACATTACTATAACCTTGACTAATATATAAGGGAAACCGAATACGCACAAGACAGTAACACTCACCTGAAGTTGTAAGGAAAGAGTATTATATCTTTGTTTTGATTTATTACGAACGATCGTAGCAAGTTGGCCTCGGTAGCTGCGGCATGAAGTTTAACCTGAGTTGCATCTATGAGATATGTGTTAATGAACCCAATATCACCGACTTGTCTTTTCTTCAATTCGGCGATCTTCAATCTGCATAATATAGTGAGGATGATTATAAATACATGCAATGAAAGAGCTAAGCTATATAGAGAAACTTAATGACAGAAGTAGTACTACTTACAGACAGTAGCAGGCGACCGTTGTTTTATCGAGGGCCAATTGATTGAAAAACTGATAGAACTCCTCAAATGGAACAGGCAACAGATCAATTCCAACGAGGTCATGCTCCTTTTTAACTTTCACATACAAAGTACTCCTCCCCCCAGAGTCTCTGCAGATTTTCAAGTACCAATCATGCAATCTTCGCATCATCGTTGATAGAGATCTTTCATCTTTGACGAGAGGCTTCCCGTACTCGTATCTTTGTATCTGCACCTCCATGGGTTCATAATGTACTTCGTCGGGCAGGTAATCTGCAAGATTGCTATAACCGGGCACCATCCTCGGATCATTATCGACGTTGTGGCTAGGCACCTTGAGCGGGGGGCACGATTGCTTCGCTTGTTCGCCGAGCTGGGCAATTTGTTTCCCAGCTCGTCGTTCTTTCAGCCTTTGATCACTGACAGTACTTCCCGACCGCTCCGCTTCGGCAAATTCCTTTCCAATAATGCGGTCATAGTTTCCTTTCGGCGGATCAGACTTCGGTGGTTTTGTCAGGGCAGCCAGAGTGCGCTTCACTTTCACCCGATCTACCTTCTCCTCCGGAGGTGGATGTTTCTTTGCTTTCACCCCTTCAAAGAAGTTCCTCACTTCTTCTCGCGCGATCTCGGCGTTCTCCTCCAGGGTCCTCTCATATGGTAACTTCTCTGGAGTCTTCAGAGAAGGACCGAATCTGTATGTCCTCCCGCCTCTGGTTGTACTGCTAGACGCCGACCGAGCAGACGGAGCGGTTGTCTTCTTTACTTGCTTAAGCGGCGGAGGAGAAGGACTACGACGCGCCGGAGCAGCTGGAGCGGCGGCAGGTCTCTTCCGCCCTTGCTGACGAGGCGGAGAAGGAGGAGGCTGGCTGCTCGGGCGCGTCGGCGCAGGCGGAGAAGGAGGCGGAGTGCCGCCACGCGCCGGAGAAGGAGCCGGCCGAGGGCCCTGATCGTCACTCGCCGGAGGAGGAGGCGGTGGAGGCGGAGTGCCCTGACTCGCCGGAGGAGGAGGAGGAGGCGGTGGCGTCCAGTTCGGAAGGTTGATGAGCTCCTTCCGCCATAGGCATGGAGTCTTCAGAGCAGACCCCAGCCGAGTCTCCCCTTCACCGGTAGGGTGGTCAAGCTGGAGGTCCTCAAATCCCTCCGTTATCTCATCCACCATCACCCTAGCATATCCTTCTGGAATCGGCCGGCAGTGAAAAGTTGCGCCGGGTTCAGTAGGATAAACAGAGCCAACAGCCGCCTTGACCTTCAAATTCATCCATTGCGTCATAAGGTGGCAATTTTGAGACTCCGTTATAGCATCCACGGGATAGCTGGCAGGAGCCGTCAAGGCATGCTCCAGCTGAAGCAGCTCGGTGGAAGCCACGCTGCTTCTGCGCTGAGATGGCGGGGTAGCTTCGGGGGAGGCTTCGGCAGTACGTTTGCTGCGATTTGCTTCTCGTTCCTCTATCGCGTCTACCCTTGCTTGCAGCGCCTGTATTTGGGTCTGCTGCACTTTTTTCCTCCTCTCATGGGATTTGTAACCGCCTGCGTCCGGAAACCCAACCTTCCACGGAATGGAGCCTGGCGTGCCTCGTGTCCGTCGAGGGTGCTCAGGATTCCCGAGGGCCATTGTGAGCTCGTCGTTCTCTCTGTCTGGAAAGAATGTCCCTTCCTGTTGCTTCGATATACTGCTTAAGCTTACTGACTGGTATGTCCATTTGATCATTCGTCCAAATGCACTTCCCTGTTACAGGGTCCAGTGTTCCGCCAGCCCCGAAGAACCAAGTCCGGCAACGATCTGGCCAGTTAATTGTCTCTGGTTCGATCCCTTTATGAACCAGATCATTCTCAGTCTTGGACCACTTAGGCCAGGCTACGAGGTAGCCACCTGACCCCGTGCGATGGTGAAGCTTCTTCTTCCCAGCATTTTGCTTGTTTGTTGCCGACATCTTCTTACTCTTTTCTGATGTCTTGTGGGCCACAAATGCAGGCCAGTGATCTCTGATCTTCTCATATCTTCCCTTGAATTCTGGTGTCTCATTATTTTCGACAAACTTATTCAGCTCTTTCTTCCACCTCCTGAATAGTTCTGCCATCCTCTTCAGAGCAAAAGACTTGATTAATTTCTCTTTAACTGGGTTCTCTGGATTATCCTCAGGCGGTAGGGTGAAATTTGACTTCAACTCAGTCCAAAGATCATTTTTCTGCATATCATTGACATAAGACACCTCAGGGTCTTCTGTAGCCGGCTTAAACCATTGCTGGATGCTTATCGGGATCTTGTCCCTAACCAGAACCCCGCGCTGAGCAACAAATGCGCTCTTTGTCCGGAGGGGTTCAATAGGTTGGCCGTCGGGCGCGATTGCTATGATCTCAAACTTTTCATCCGAGCTCAACTTTTTCTTCGGGCCTCGTCTCTTTACCGAAGTTGTGCTCGATTCGGAGGGCTAGAAAAAAGAACAAAGACTTAATTAATATGTGTACATACCAAAACAATGAATGCATAAATCAGCTAGTCAGCATAGGCTTAACTAATATATACCTGGCCGGACTCGGTTCGGTCACCGGAGCCGTCATCACGGTCTCCTTCTTGCACTGGCATTGGGTCACCGGAGCCGTCCTCATGTTCTTCTTCTTGCACCGGCATTAGGTCACCGTAGCCAGCTTGTTCACCCTCTCCTTCCAGACCATCGGTTTCGTTGAGAAACAACGAGATGGCATCACTTCCTTCTGCGATTATGTCCCTCAACAACACTTCTTTTGTTGCTTCGTCTAGGGCGGTGTCCATAGTTTCTACAAATATTTACAACATGGCAATTATTATTCAAACATGACAGAGGGATATATTAGTGCCAAACGTAGAAATAGCTACCTAATCATAGTAAGCTATCGGGAGGGGGTATATATCGACAACGACGACACTACATCTATGTCCCTCGACGACCCTCGTTCCCGATAAAAAAAAGAGGAAGAAGAATAAAAATAAGAGGAGAAGAAAGAATAGAGGAGAAGATCTCCTCTAT
>NC_057806.1:668812667-668813239 GCF_018294505.1 Triticum aestivum
CCACAGAAGTGCTGACGCGTGATGCCTATTGGTCCCGGTTGGTGCCACCAACCGGGACCAAAGGGTCTCCTGACTGGGCTCTGTGCACTGCCCACGTGGAGGGCCTTTAGTCCTGGTTCTGGATTGAACCGGGACTAAAGGGGGGAGGTATTAGTACCAACACTTTAGTCCCGGTTCCGGAACCGGGACTAAAGGCCCTTACGAACCGAGACTATAGGCCCTTTTTCTACCAGTGTCTTCTTATTTCCTTTTTCCTCTCATTCTTTTTCTTCTTCTTCCTTCTTAAAAATACAAGAAGTAGTATTGCCTAATTCATTGTTCATATGAATATACAAACATTTGCATATTTACAATAATTAATATCACCAAAAAAATCTATGAACAGAAAAAAAATCCTAATTTTTCTAAAAAACAATCTTTTGCATTGTTCACATACACATATACATTATATCCACATACACATATACATCACATATGAACAAAAAAATTAAAGTAATAAAAAAAATAGAGCCGGGCGGCGGCTCACAGCGCGGGGGCAGGCGAGGGCGCCGGCGCGCGGGGGCGGGACGGGG
>NC_057806.1:668813249-668822098 GCF_018294505.1 Triticum aestivum
CACAGGGCGGCGACGGCGAGCCCGTAGCAGGGGAGCTCGAGGCGACAGCGGGGGCGGCGAGGGCGCTGGCGCGCGGGGGCGGGACGGGGCAGGGGCAGGGCGACGGTGTCGGTGTACTAGAGTAGGGGTACCCTAGTATCCCGAACTTGTGCACGGGCAGTCGCAGCATCCCGCGGTAAGGCTTGCCGGGTAACCGCCAAGATCCTCCGTGGTTCCTTTGGAACCATTCAAGAACAAAGTATCCAAGCCAAGGAGACAAGACCCCGGCAAGAGGAGCTTTCCGGGAAGGCCAACCAAGGCATGACAAAGTATCCAAGCCAAGGAGACAAGACCCTGGCAAGAGGAGCTTGCCGGGAAGGCCAACCAAGGCATCTCAAGGAACTTGCCGCGATGCGCCACGCGTGTCGGCAAGGCCCGGTGAGCGACAAGCTCCCGGACGCGACAAGACAACGACCGCGGCAAGGCGCTTGCCGCGGCAAGCCACCACTCTGTGACCGCGCTCCAGCACACCCACCAACGTGTCGCTCTGGGACCCTTCCAGGCGTACGTGGTGGGGGGTTGTGCAGCCAGCGGTGCGCGGTGGCAAGCGGCGCTGACAAGATTGCCATCGTGGCGAGCGGTGGCATCCCTGACGGTCCCTTTTGTACTATTTAGGCGACGCAGACGGGCATTTAATACCCTTGTCCCCTGCCGTCAGGGTTAGGTATGATACACTGTAGCAGGTAGTTGTACCAACCACAACACCTTTCCATTTTTACCCTTGTCTACGTTGCCACCTGTCGGTGACCCCTTAAGCATATAAAAGGAGGCCCGTGCGCAACGTAGAGGAGGAGGAAGAGAGCACTCACACACGGTCTCGTTAGCTGTTGGGGTGTACTGTAGCACTCCGCGCTCTCGAGCGAGAACTCAATACAAACCACAAAGCAGGAGTAGGGTTTTACGCATCCGTGCGGCCCGAACCTAGGTAAACTGCTTGTGTGCTTCGCCTCGATCCGCTCTTCGTGCGACCCTCGCCCCCGCCGAACCGAAAGGGACTTGGTCCGCCGGTCCCATAGGTGCTCGTGGATTAGCCCCCCGGCATCTTTAGGCGTGCTGGACCATTTCAGAGGCTTGCGTGACTCGACAGGTGGTTCTGCCGCATTGACTTCCCGCACCCACTGCTTGAGTTGGCGGTGCGAAGTATGCAGAGAAGCACCGCCGTCAACACACAAGACCTCTGTGGCTTTCTAGAACTCCTGCTCACTGGTCTCAACATCATCCATGTCTTCATCGTTGTCGTCATCTTCATCCTTGTCGCGACCGCGGGGAGGTCTGTCTCCTTGCCGCTGCTTGGCCTTGGCGTGGCGTTCTCCCCGGCCGGTGTGCTTCTTGCCGGATTCTCCAGCGCCTCCTTGGGCCCTCTCCTTGTCGCGTCGCTCGTATTCAGCCTTTTGCTGCTGGACAAGCTGCTCGACCTTCTTGCAGCTCTGGAGGTCATGGCCCTTGGTGCGGTGGATCTTGCAGTACTGCTTGTCGGTGCCGTCCTGCTTGTCGGCGACCGCCACAGTCTGGCAATTGGTGCATGCGGCAATCTCCTTGCTGGAGCTACCAGCTTTGGCTTTCTTGGCGCCACCTTCGTTGCCGGACTGCTCAATGACTAGCACATCTTTGCCTTTCTTCTTTCTGTTGCGGCGCCGCCGGTTTTTCTTTGCCGGGGCAGCATCCTCACTGTTAGATCCTCCTGCTCCTGTATTCTCTCCGGGGAGTTTTCTCCCTTCCTCAGCACGTGCACACTTGTCGGCCAGGGCATACAGCTCACTAACGTCTCGGATCTTGCACATCGCCATCTCCTCCCGCATCCTGCGGTTACGCACGTTCTGATGGAACGCGCTGATGACCGCGGCAGGGTGGACATCTGGGATGTTGTGCTGTACACGGCTGAATCTCTGAATGTACTTGCGCAGGGGCTCTCCTTCCTTCTGGGCGAGCAGATGAAGGTCACTCTCTTGGCCATGGGGTTTGTGGCCGCCTGTAAAGGCGCCGACAAACTGATGGCATAGGTCTGCCCAGGAGGATATGGAGTCGTCCGGCAAGTGCATGAGCCAGGACCTGATGTTGGGCTTGAGCACCAGCGGGAAGTAGTTGGCAAGGATCTTGTCGTCCTGCCCCCCGGCAGCCTGCACCGCGATGGTGTAGATGCTGAGGAACTCCGACGGATGCGACTTGCCGTCGTACTTCTCTGGTACATCTGGCTTGAAATTCTTCATGCTGGGCCACTGGACTTGCCGCAGCTCACGAGTAAACGCAGGGCAACCTACCGCGTACGGCAAGTCGCCTGGTTCCCCTGGCGCATGCATGTCGAAAGAGGGCCCAGCGCGCTGGTCCGATTGACGTCGCGCTTCTCTTCGGCGCTCGATGCGAGTACGAGCGTCTTCTTGCTATCGTTCGTGAAGAACTTGGCGCTGATCGCGACGAGCTCGTGGATCTGATGACGCGGTGGAGTCGCTGTCGAGGTGGATCTGGCGAGTCGGCGATCTTGGTCTTCAGGGCGGAGAGTGCACAGTGGTTGCACCCCCACCGGTCTTGTCGCCACCGGCTCGTGCCTGGCTGACTTGCCGCGGCTGCGACGTGCTCGGCTGTCATTGAGTGTCGCCGTTGGTGAAGCCGATGAGACTCTGAATGGTGGCCCTCCAGTCGTCGATCTTGTCTGCCGTTGGAGGGTAGTCCAGGAGCAGTTGAGCTCGCGCCAAAGCTTCTGCTGGAGTGGCGGGTGGCGGTGGCGAACGGTGCGACGAGCGGGATATGCTCGGACTTCTAACTATGTTAGAAGGAGCAGTATCCCGTCCAGGCGACCGTGCCTCGCTCGTGCCAGCATGTTGGCGTGCATGCTGGTCATGAGCACTCCGAGATCCACCAGCTCGATCTTGGTCCAGCAAACGCATGGTACCGTGAGTACCATGACGCTGCCGGTCCCGCGCCTCCTGAGATGGGCGCGGTGCGTGTACGGACACCGAGGTCTTGGAGTGCGCCCGGTCGTTGTGGGAGCCGGCTACGCCGCCGATGGGCAACGCAGCCTTGTCCTTGGACCTGGCAGCACCATGAGCTCCCTCGTCGACGCCCGTTCTTCCACCGGCGTCTGCCCCATCAGCCGCTTGCTCCGGCGGTGGTGGGTTCAGCGCGGACGGAGCAGCCGCCTCCGAAGCCTTCTTCTTCGGCGGCATGTCGATGAAGATAATGAAGATCTAGCTCGTGTGAACGCCGGATCTGGTTCACACAACCTCGATGCCCCCTACCTGGCGCGCCAAAGATGTCGGGGGGCTAATCCACGAGCACCTATGGGACCGGAGGACCGAGTCCCTTTCGGTTCGGCGGGGGCGAGGGTCGCACGAAGAGCGGATCGAGGCGAAGCACACGAGCAGTTTACCCAGGTTCGGGCCGCACGGATGCGTAAAACCCTACTCCTGCTTTGTGGTTTGTATTGAGTTCTCGCTCGGGAGCGCGGAGTGCTACAGTACACCCCAGCAGCTAACGAGACCAAGCATGAGTGTTCTCTTCCTCCTCCTCTATGTTGCGCACGGGCCTCCTTTTATATGCTTAAGGGGTCACCGACAGGTGGCAACGTAGACAAGGGTAAAAATGGAAAGGTGTTGCGGATGGTACAACTACCTGCTACAGTGTATCATACCTAACCCTGACGGCAGGGGACAAGGGCATTAAATGCCCGTCTGCGTCGCCTAAATAGTACAAAAGGGACCGTCAGGGACGCCACCACTCGCCACGATGGCAATCTTGTCAGCGCCGCTTGCCACCGCACACCGCTGGCTGCACAGCCCCCCACCACGTACGCCTGGAAGGGTCCCAGAGCGACACGTTGGTGGGTGTGCTGGAGCGCGGTCACAGAGTGGTGGCTTGCCGTGGCAAGCGCCTTGCCGCGGTCGTTGTCTTGTCGCGTCCGGGAGCTTGTCGCTCACCGGGCCTTGCCGGGACGCGTGGCGCATCGCGGCAAGTTCCTTGAGATGCCTTGGTTGGCCTTCCTGGCAAGCTCCTCTTGTCGGGGTCTTGTCTCCTTGGCTTGGATACTTTGTCATGCCTTGGTTGGCCTTCCCGGCAAGCTCCTCTTGCCGGGGTCTTGTCTCCTTGGCTTGGATACTTTGTTCTTGAATGGTTCCAAAGGAACCACGGAGGATCTTGGCGGTTACCCGGCAAGCCTTGCCGCGGGATGCTGCGACTGCCCGTGCACAAGTTTGGGATACTAGGGTACCCCTACTCTAGTACACCGACAGAAGCCCCCGAGCCTGGGCCATACACGGTGCCGAGCGCTGTTGGGCCAGGCCCAAAACAGGGCACGGGCACGCGCGGCCTGGGTTACGCCGTACCTCTCCCCGTATCCACCGCGCCCTCCCCGAACAGCATGCGTTGAATGCGGCGTCGTGGGAGAGATCGTGGGTGGTTTCTTTATTCGGAAAGGTGGAACATCCGCCCCCTCCTTCTTTATAAGCAGGGGAAACAGGGGTAGTTCGCCCATTCACCGGTTGCTACTCCAATCTCAGAAATCTCCGCCGGCCCCTTGTCTTTCCAAAGCTGAAAGAGAGCAGCGCCCCGCCCCCCATCGCCACCAGCACCACCAACGCCGTCGACCTCCTCCACCACATCCGCCATGGCTCCGAGAGCCGACAAGGGGAAGGTTGTGAAGTCGACCGAGGCACAGCGGCTTGCGGCGCTGCAAAAGGAGCGGGCAGTCTTCCCCCCAAGCTCGCCGCGAGGGAGCTGAGGGAGAATTACTACCTCTTTTGGTCGACGGAGACGCGAGCGCATCCGCGCACGAAGGTACTTCCAGCCGCTGCTTGGAAAATGGCTCCAAACGGATATCCCTTCTTCGCCTTGTTCTTCTACTGCGGGCTCTGCCCGCCTTTCTCTGAGTTTTTCTGCGATATTATGAACACCTACGGGTTCCACCTCCTTGACTTCACCCCCAATGCCGTTCTGACCATGGCAGTTTTCGCACATCTCTGCGAAAACTTTGTCGGAGTCCATCCCAATGTAGCCCTTTTTCGCCACTTCTTTATGCCCCGAGTAGAGAGAGGAGAGCCTTTATCCGGCGGAATCGCCTGGATCTCAAGGGCCGGCAAGAAGGACACTTATCTGGAGGGAGAGTTCCGCGGCAAGTGGGAGGAATGGAGAGCAGACTGGTGCTGGATTGACGAGGAGAACCCGCAGCCGTTTACCGTCCGGTGCCAAGCCCCAGTAGCACGCGGCAGCGATTGGAGTGACGTGGCCCCGGAAGACGATAGGCTGAAGATTGCCATCACCCGGATCCTACGCCTCAGGCTTCCCGGGCTCACTGTAGGCGCTGTTGGCGTAGATTTTCTTTGTCACCGCATCGCCCCCCTGCAGGAACGGGGGAGGCCCGCCTGGGAATTCAAGAATGCGGCGGATATCATGAGGCTGTGTTCGGGCCTCAACTTCAACTTCACTATTCTGGAGCTTAACGCGTTGCTCCAGGAGCTGTTCAAGTACGACCCTCAACATCCCGAAGTGTTCAGGTTGCCGCAGGGTGTCGTTCCGCTGTGCAACAACTCCGTGCTCGACCGCATCCGTGCAATGATGCCGCTGTGCGATTTGCATGGAATTGTCCCAACTTGGCAAGAGCCTGCAGACAACGTCGTGCAGGAGTTTTTTGACGGCTTGGTAGAAGTGCCGGTCCGCTCCGACGAAAAGGATAGCCTCACCCGCGGCACCACTGATGCGGAGATGACACGCATCGCCACTAGGCTGGAAGAGGCGGCGGCAGCCGCAGCCGCGGGCGAATTTGGATTCACCGTGGAGGAGGCAGATGCAGCAGAGGCGGAAAGCCGTGCCGAGTGAGAGGAGCCCGTCAGCGAGAAAGAACTTGCCGGGCATGGCGTCGAGTCGAACGAGCCCGCCGAGGATACGAGCGGCTCGCTGGGGATCAACTCCTCTTCCTCCTCATCTTCAGGCAGCTCGCCGCAAGCAGAGCCTCCATCCCCACCAAGAAGACGTCTCCGCAAGGCCGGGGACGTAGCGGAGCGGCGGGCGAGTCAACAGCCGCCGCGCCGCGCGACATGCTCCACTACGGCAAGCACTGTTGCCGCAGGAGCACCTCACGCTGCTGCGGCAACTGGAGCGGGGTCCACCCGGACCACCTCTTCTGCTCCTGCTGCTTCTCACGCCGCGGCGGCAGCCGGAGCGGGGTCGTCTCAGACCACCGCCACTGTTCCCACCAAGCGGCCAAGGGAAACTACCCCTCCGCCTCCTCGCGCCGGACGTGAGCCGGACTTCGACTTCTCCGCCTTCAGTTCCGACGAGGAAGAAGAAGAGTAAGATTCTCTTGTTGTACTTGTAGTTCTTCAATTCTTGCTGTTTTGTCTTGTATCTCATTTGCTTTACTCTGGACTTATTCCTTTTTAGGACTCTGGCCCAGAGAGCAGCGAAGAGGGCCAAGGTCCCGGTGATTATCATCGAGGACGAACCCACAGTGACAGCAGGGGGTGCGTCCGAGACAACCTTGCCGGACCCGGCAACTGTTCTCCAGAGCAGCCCCCAGCGTAAGTATATGGTTCACTTTCTGCTGTTAGGCGCACATGGATACTCTTTCTTTGCTGACATCTGACTGTTGGTTTGTGTAGGAGCAGAGCAGCCCCACCAGGAGCGCCCGGAGGCCACCCCTGAAATGCCAAGGGAGAGTCCTCCGGCAAGGGAGAAGTCTCCGGCAAGGGAGAGTTCTCCAGCAAGGGACAGCACCAGTGGCCCTCCAGCGGCGGAGACCACGACTGCAGAACCCGGTACAGGTAATCCTCTCGCTTCAAAACTTCCCTTGGGTTCTTCTTCTTTCGATCTTCTCTTTGGATATTTGCTTGACTCTTCTCCCTTTTCCGGCCGTCAGACCCATCTGCTGCGAAGCCGATGGAGACCGAGGTTGCTGCCGACGATGCCGCTGCCACTGAAGAAGCAGCCGGCGCTGATGATCCCGCCGGCGACGAGGCCGCCAAAGCTGTCGCCGCAGCAGCTGGCGAGGGGTCTGGCGATCGCACTAACGGCCCTGAGGCTGCAGGAGCGCCAGGCGCTACGTCGACCGCCGACCCGTCCGCCGCTGCCGCAGCGCCAGGCTCCGAAGAACCCCAGCCAGGCGTCTACTTGAAGGCCAGCGATGGCGTCTTCATCAATCTCCCCTGGGCGTCAAGCTCCAGGGCGCCGGTCGAGGGAGAGAGCTTCAACGGAGAGGTGCTCGCCTCCGCTGGGCTGACGCTGGTTGACGCGCCGAGCAGCAGCAGTAGCGAGCCTGAGGAGGAGCGGCTGATGCGGAAGCTGGTGTCGCTTTATCGTGCCCGGCAAGCCAAGCTAGAATCCCGCGAGGTGCTTGTTGCGAAGGCGGGAGTGGACATCAAAAAGCGCGCGGAGGAGCTCCGGGGTCTCAACCAGGAAGCTCTCCGGTCCCTGGCAGAGGAGCGGGAGCAACTCGCCGAGGAGCAGAAGGCCTTCCTCCTCGAGAAGGCTGAAGTCGAAGAGCAACGGCGGCTTGCCGCTGAAAAGCTGTCCGCGCAGGAGGGTGAGCTGGTGCAGCGGAAGGTCAACCTTGACACCCACGAGGAGGAGCTTGCCGCGCGTGAGCGAACATTCGGCGGAGCCCTCAAGCAAGCGGAGGATGCTGCCGCAGCCGCCGAGGCCGCCAAGAAGGAGCTGGAGACGAAGGTGGCGCAGCTGGAGGCCGATCTCAAGGCGAGCGGTGAGGAGCTTGCCGCGCTCAAGTGTGAGCGGGAGAAGGACGCCTACGGCCACTCAGAGCTGCAGGCTCGTCTCGCCGAGAAGGGCAAGGAGCTCAGCGCCGCCAAGGACTCCAACGCAGATCTTGAGTTGAAGCTGACCACTTTGACCAAGACGCTGGACGGCGCCAGGGAGCAGGAGGTGGCCTTGAAGGAGGAGATCAAGGCCGACAAGGCGCTGCTGGCGAGTGCTGCCGCCGCCCAGAATGCTTTTAGGGAGAATGTGGAGCACTGGACGGAGAGTCTCGTGAAAGTTGCCGCAGACATTGACAGGGAGCTGGCGCAGTTGGGGATGGAGGATCTCGGGTATCCCTCCGACGAGAACCTCCAACCCAGCGCCAAGCTCATCTTGTTCTTCAAAGGCGTGGCGACGGCCCTCCAGCGGCTCTGGGAGAAGATCCCAAAGCAGCTGGCCAACGAGTCGTGCAAGATCTGCGCAGGAGCTCTTCAAAAGGTGTTGGTGAAGGTGGCCTTCCGCAACCCGGGCCTCAACCTCACCAACGTCCTCAAGACCCTGCCGCCGGATGCTGATCTGGAGGCTCTCAAGACCCTTGTCGCACCCATTGTGGACAAGGTGAGCGGGATCAAGAGGATTGAGGGCGATCGCGTAGACTAGGCCGCCCGTTTTCTTCTTTTCTTGTCGCTGCTGGTCATGTTATGAGAACAATCTGTTAGAGCCGCGACAAGCTATCTTGTAATATAACTCTATTCCGGGTAATGATTGCAATGTTATTCCCTTTACTTGATTCCTCCCTTTGTATGTTTTTGCCCTACGCTTTCAGCGAACTTGCCGGTGCAGGCACCTTAGCCGCGAGCGCTAAGTGCGGGACGTCAGCAGCCTGCTGGCGGTGCTGCTACCGACAAGAAACCTTGTCGCAACTAGTCGCAGCTCACTTAAGTTGTTGAGCGGGCTCGAAACAAAGTAAGGGCGCAACTAGCTACGAGTTGGTTCCTCCGCGCACAGGTTTTCCATACAAAGTGCGGTCGTTCAAGGGAGATAACTTAAAAATTTTAAAAATCTGATTGTTCAATCTTTGGCAACTTAGCTTTTCTGTTGTTTGCTTCCCGGTAAGGCGAAACTTTCTTGAA